>NW_017671235.1:0-77172 GCF_001879085.1 Nicotiana attenuata
GAACAAGGGAATACATTTCAAGTTCAGCAATCAGGCGCCTACCTGGAGAACAAGGGAAGTACAATTCAAGTTTTAGCTTTCAAATTTTTTGTAATATTTGGTAAAATGATGCGGCCAGCCACCAAACTGGGGCAGAAAATTTTTGTTGTTTTGTTGAAGTCAGGCGCCCACCTAGATAACAAGGGAATACATTTCAAGTGTCAACAATCAGGCGCCTACCTGGAGAACAAGGGAATACATTTCAAGATTCAGCAATCAGGCGCCCACTTGGAGAACAAGGGAATACATTTCAAGTTCAGCAATCAGGCGCCCACCTGGAGAACAAGGGAATATATTCCAAGTTTTAGAAATTAGGAGCCCGCCTAGAGAACAGAGGCATTTATTTCAAGTTTTAGCAATCAGGAGCCCGCCTGGAGAACAGAGGCATTTATTTCAAGTTTTAGCAATCAGGAGCCCGCCTGGAGAACAGAGGCATTTATTTCAAGTTTTAGCAATCAGGAGCCCGCCTGGAGAACAGAGGCATTTATTTCAAGTTTTAGCAATCAGGAGCCCGCCTGGAGAACAGAGGCTTTTGTTTCAAGTTTTAGCAATCAGGAGCCCGCCTGGAGAACAGAGGCATTTATTTCAAGTTTTAGCAATCAGGAGCCCGCCTGGAGAACAGAGGCATTTATTTCAAGTTTTAGCAGTTAGGAGCCCGCCTGGAGAACAGAGGCATGTATTTCAAAGTTTTAGCAGTCAAGCTACGTGGAGAAAGGGAAAGCACTTCAGAATGCAGTTCAATTCAGCAACAAAGGAGGCTTGCGGAAAGAATGCGAGTCAACAGTACGAGACGACCAGCGAAAGGTTGTCACAATCCAAAATAATAAAAGAAGAGGAGAAACAAAACAAGGCAAAAGTGAATCCAAATGCAGAAGTAGAGAAAAATGTGAATTGCTTGAGACATGATTGGAGTCACAAGCTTGGTGTGGTGTCCGGGATTGGTCCGAAAAGCTGAGGAAGAATGAATTAGCACCTGCAACTAGCAAGCATCAAGGTTCAGATCCAATGTCTGCATGAAGAACCATTCAAGACTCAAGATCAAGCTTCAGAAGACTTATAGATAGGAATCTTGTAACTTGTAGTTGACAGGCTTAGCTAGTCTTTTTCATGTTTTGAGTTTTAATAACAGGACAGCGGACCGGAACCTCGGCGGAACGGCACCTCGACTGGCTCTCCACCTCGGCATACTCCATCATCTCACTCACCTCTGAACTACACGTGCCCTGATTCCTTTATAGCCAAGGATATGTAGGCAGCTCAGATACCAGGGCTTGGTCACATTCTCCTTTTCTTTCAGTTTCGGTCCCTCCAAATAAGGGTCGGGTCAAAAAACCTGTCTGGTCGTTCTTTGTCTGAAAACTCTTCGTGTTTCCAGTCAAAGAGGGGCAGCTGTAGACGTGTGATTTTTTACCCTCCCCAAGATTTTTCATATTTTAGCATGTAAATATTTAATTTAGGCCTAACAGCGCTATTTCAATTAATTTTGACGCTTTTACTTTATTTTAGTACAAGAAAAATGAAAATTACAAAAAAATATTTTAGTTTATGCATTTTTCATAAATTCAAAAAAACAACACAAAAATAGTACCTTATTTTTATCTTTATATAATTTCGAAAACAAAAAAAAAATATATAGTTTCATGTCTAGTTCAATTAATTAGGATTAGCTTTGGCATTGTGTAGTATTTCTATCTTATTTTTAAAAAATATGCCTCTGTTCTCCAGGCGGGATCCTAATTGTGTAGTCTAGGGACCCTTCTAGACTCTTCTTTGGGATAAAAAATAAATAAAAAAGACCCTAAGGACTTAACACAAAAAACCTAGGGACTAATGGGCAAAATACACAAAAATACACCTAGACCTAGACTCTAGCTATAAATAATACTTAAAAAATCTGAACAAAAGGGGAACAATCTCTGAAGAGAAAAAAGAAGCGCCGCAATACCAGAAAAATCCCACCCTTCTGCTTCGTCTTCTTCAAACGACCTCCACCCCGTTTTTTTTATTTTTCTTTGCAGCTTTTGATATAGAACCCACCCCCTTCCCCGATAGGTCTCCTTCGAGAAAAAAGCAAGGCATTTCCACGGCTCTGGTTTAACAAAAACAGATCCAAAGACGCCTCTCAACCTTCTTCGTTGACACAGACCCAACGCGAAGGGGGGCTGAACAAGCACAGCCATTTTTTTTCTAATTTGAAGAATACACAAAACCTTTGAACCTGATCTTCTTCTTCACAGGGACAACGCCATGAAAACCGGCGAGACTCCATGAAGACCGTCGACCTCCACGCACACAATCACGCACACTAACAGATCTGGAATCGTTTTTGAGTTTAAGTCGGGTGGAGGATGCCGTTGAAGGTTTAAGTCCGAGATTCCCGTTCGATTTTTGTTGATTTCGTTGAGGTCGTCGACCCCCTGCTTACTGTTTCGGTTAGTCATTCTCTGTTTGGTTTTCTGAGTTGCAGTTTGAATTCATCAATAAAGATCCATCTCTATTTGATATTTGCTCGTTTTTTTAGTGAGTTGCCAATAAGTGAATGTATGTTCACTGTTGTTTGCTCGATTTCATTTGTCGAGTATTCTGTCCGGGAAAAATAGATGACATGATTCTTCGTTGCGCTTGAATACTGAAGTTGTGGTTTGGTGAAGAATTTATTAAGTGTTTTATAAGACCATCATGTATCCAGTTATTTTGGTCTATTTGTCCATGTTTATTTCCAATATTGGATATCATATTATACACGTAATCCACATGAGGGGATTATCAGATATTTTATGCTAGAGTGTCGTTTGGGATTTCCCCATAATTGCCATTTTCATTCAAGAAGTATCACAATGTCTAAAATTACAACAGGACATAAACAAATGAATTGTAGGAGGTAATAAAGTCATTCATGAATTGAATGTTTCATATGTGAATGTGGAGAAGATTGATGATGAGTATTTCGCTAAGAAGCTTGAGAAGCTTACCGTTTTTTTCAATTTCTTAGTTTAGCTGTATCATTGACGTATTACCTCATATGATGTGCGACCGTGCTAGTTTGTAGTCAGGTTGTGTATCGCTAGCATTTTGTTATTGCATATCTTTAATTCATTTAGTTGAGTAGATTTGAGGCGTGCCATGTCAAATAAAATCCCCAATTTCATGGCCCTCATTTTAATTAAATTTGATTTAATCCTTAGAATCCGAGGCATGCCATTTAGCAAATTTCATGGCCCTCGCAAAGTGCAAACGCGTAGTTGCTTTAGGCGCGTATTTTAATAATCTACTTTCTTAAACTCGGGTGCACATTTATGTGACCCAAATCCAAATCTCAACGAAGTCGAAATGTGTCAAAAATCACGGGTGCATTTATGTGACGCGGTTCGAGACATGTTTTCACGACGTTGCAATTCTCTTAAAATAATAATAATAAAAGCGGTTCAAAGTTAAAAACACATAGGTCAAAACATGTACTAAAATCAGATATTTAGCCAAATACGACAGTTGAGCGATCGTGCTAGAACCACGGAACCCGGGAATGCCTAACACCTTCTCCCGGGTTAACAGAATTCCTTACTCGGATTTCTGGTCGCGAACTGTTAAACAGAGTCATTATTTTCCTCGATTCGGGATTCAACCGGTGACTTGGGACACCATAAATCTCCCAAGTGCGACTCTGAATTCTCTTAATAATAAATCCCGTTTCGATTGTCACTTCAAGTTGGAAATAACTCCCTTTATTATACCCTTCTCGGGGGTGTAAGAAAAAAGGAGGAGTGACAGCGAGTGTGATCAGCTTTCTTTTTACTTGTTCCTAGTTTCAGTTTTAAGTTCTCAGACCTAAGTTCTAGGACTCTGGTGTCAAGTTCAAGAACCCGGTTCTTCAACTCAGCATTTTTACTATCACTCTCATTAGCCCTAGATTCTAGATTTTTGCACTTGGCTTTTAGGATCACGCATTCCCTAGCCTGATCTTCCTTCTCATTGTTAATTATCTCAGACTCATCAATGAAGTCTAGCAATAGTTCAGACAACCTTTCTTTAGACAGGAATTTAATTTTGTCTTTGAGATGAAGGACACTCACCTCTTGTTCATCATCTGATTCTCCGATGGCCATAAGTGCTTGTTCATCTCCAGCTTCATCTTTTGAGTCCTCATCTGATGTTTCTCCCCAAGCAGCAACCATAGCCTTTGTTGATCCTTTGTTCCTTTTGGGTTGAACCTGTTCCTTCGTTTAGCCCTTTCCTTCTTCCATTCAATTTCCCATTGAGGATAGTTCTTGATCATGTGATCAGTCTTACCTCATTTGTAGCAATCCTCGTTGGTCTGTTTCTCAAGAACCCTTGGTTTGTTGAAGGTTGTACCTCTTGGAGAACCCTTTCCTCTCATCAGGTACTTTTTGAAATCTCTTGTGATCATGGCCATTTCATCATCCTCCAAATCTGAACCTTCAGCTATTCTGAGAGCCAGATTTCTTTCCTTCTTGGGTGCATCCATTTTCATGGTTTGCCTTCTCAGTTCATAGGCAGTGAGGTTTCCAATTAGTTCATCCAGCTTGAGAGTAGCAATATTCTTTGATTCCTGAATAGCAGTGATTTTGCTTTCCCAAGTCACTGGTAAGACTCTTGTCAAGATTTTCTCAACCTTGTACTCTTCAAGGATAATTCTCCCAAGAGATTTAAGTTCACTGGTTAGTGTCGTGAACCTTGTGTACATCTCCTGGATAGATTCTCCTTCCTTCATACTGAAATTCTCATATTGAGAATATAGAAGTGTTCCTCTTGATCTCTTTACTTGAGGAGTTCCTTCATGAGCCACTGGTAAAGTGTCTTTCCTTTGCAGTAGTACAACTTTGAATCCCGCTGTACTCGTCTGGACCCAGTCCACACACAAGCCATTTCTTGGCCTTGGCATTCTTCTCCCATTTCTTCAAATCTTCAGCAGTGCAGTCAGCTCTTGTTTTTGGCACGTCCACTCCTTCATCATTCTTCTTAGTAGTTGCCAAGGGACCATCAGTGACTATGTCCCAGAGTTCATAGTCCTCTCTTATGATATGATCTCTCATCCTGTTCTTCCACCAAGAATAGTACTGACCATTAAAGAGTGAAGGCCTAGCAGTGGATTGCCCTTCCCAGTTTCCAGGTGGTGCACTCATCTTGATCTTTTCCTAAGGTGTTAGCCTCTTCAAGGATAACCCGCTCTGATACCAATTGATGTTTTAAGCGTCAATACCACACAAGAGGGGGGGGTGATTTGTGTGGTACCTGTTGCGCCCCCCTTTTTTCCCTTCTCGCGGCGGGAGAATCGGGTTTATGACATTTTGGGCATGGGGCAACTCGTTCCTTTTGGGAACTGGGTTTTGCATTTTTGAAGAGTCGCCACCTAATGATTTATGGTGCATTAGGACACCTTACAGGGTTCAATTACAACTATGCTTTGATAACCAGAGACAGGGTAAGGGCTTTGAAATTATCCCAAAGGGAAGGTGTTAGGCACCCCTCAGGATCCACTAGTGTGGTTCCCAGCCAGACAATTATTGTGAATTTATCAAATAGACAAGTAGACAAATAAGGCTCAAGTAAGAGGGGATTTTAATACACAAATGCTTGTGAATAAACAAAGTATGGAAGAGCAATTATACAAGGCTGATTTTTGAAAAAAAAATATTTTTTAAGACAAAGAAAGAAAGAGAAAGAGGGTCCTAGGTTTAATCATAATATGGATCACATCAATGCAATACCCGGTAATCACTCCTCAAGAGAGGGGCTACACGTGGTATTAACGCACCGGTCATCATATCCATATCTACCCTTTCCCATCCCGTTTAAGGTACTAAAGCGCGGATTGGTCTCGATTACTATTGCATGCTATTACCCGTCCCATTCCTATCAGTCCCGGAGGTATGTAGGACTACTATTCCTAAAGGGAAGGGATATTAGGCAAATTGGTTTCAAAGAATAAAAATCTAAGGCGACATACAAAACACATACTGCATGTTGGGGGAGCATATAAACAGATACAGGCTCAAATACACCTCCTTGAACAAAAGCACATAACTAGCATGACTTACACATACTTTTTAGGGTCTGATTAAAATACTAAAGACGAGGGGACTTTGATTCAGAGCTAGATTCATCAGATACCTCAGATAAGAAGCCCAAATCAGGCCTGCCTGCTGGTTGGAACAGTTACTAATTAACAAAGGCGAATTCAGTTTTATTGTTGTTATTACCTAAGGCTTGCCTAAGTGTTTAGACGGGGTCCTATAGGCATGATATCTACTTAATTCAGAATGCGGTGAAACAGTAAAAATGAATTGTTTGAGATCCTATAGGCATGCTTGCTAAACCTCGTTAAGCAAGTGAATTAGATTGTTTAAGACTAATTCAGAATAGACTGATTTTAGACCAATTTCAGATTCTGCAGGTGATGGTATCTACTATTGCTGATTTAAACCCTATGAACATGATATCTAACATTGAGTGTGATTTAAACGACTCAAATTTATTTAAGAGTCCCTATAAGCATGATTTCTATATGTTACTGACTTCAGTATTACGAACATGACACTTATTTTCCAGCCATTTAGAACCTAAAACATGATATCTAAGTGGTATGCAGAATTTAAATACGTCCTATAGGCAGGTTAGTAATTGCACAGTTGTGTAATTATGATGACCTGTTTGTTTGTCATAGTATAATTACAGTGTAATTACAA
Organism: Nicotiana attenuata; assembly: GCF_001879085.1. Taxonomy (NCBI): domain Eukaryota; kingdom Viridiplantae; phylum Streptophyta; class Magnoliopsida; order Solanales; family Solanaceae; genus Nicotiana; species Nicotiana attenuata. The sequence continues at coordinate 6,744 of NW_017671235.1, forward strand.
GTTTACTGTTTGGTTGCACGAGTGTAATTACACAGTTAGATTAAAATTTAAATTAAGTAATTATCAAAACTTACAAATTAATATAATAAAGCCAATTAATTTTTACAAGTATAAATGATANATCTAGGCGTGACATTGACCATGAAGAAATTGACATAAACCCTATAGTCATGTTGTCTAAGATGCAGATTTGAACACAAAGAATTTAAAACAGTCCTATAGGCATGCTTTCTACCCTTGAGCATACATGATCACCCAACCCTTTTCATTAGCCAACCCCAAATGTTTATTACAACTTATTACAAACCAGAAATACTGAATTCAAAAGAAATAAAGAAAGAAAAAGATACAACCATAGGAAAGCCTGATTTGACTTCCTATCTGAGATATGCAAGGAACCGTATCTTTGCCAATGCCATGATTTCAAAGCCTTTCTCAGACCTGGGTGTGTCAGAGTTCCCTAAGGGCCTCAATAGGACCCCGGACGGTGCTCACACCCAAGTTACCCAACCAGAATAGAGATGAGTGCAGTGTGGAAATGCCAGCCCTCATGTGTCCAAGTTCAGAGGGAGCTCATGGGGTCCCAAGGCAAGGCTCACATGACGGGGGAAGAACTTAAGTTCTAAGAAGATAGTGAGATTGCAGGAACAGAGCTTTAAGGGCTGAGGGAATCCATTGCAAAGGAGCCTATACACTTAGGCATGGGTTAGCTTTGGGCATGGACAGCAATAGGAAGTGCTGACATGCCTGTAAATCAACCAGAACACACAACAGATAAGGGAAACATGGAGGTTGTGATCCCAAAGGGATCAAGTTTGGGTCATGAACAGTAATGTTCAATGCTGTCATACCCCCAAACCAACCACAGATACTAACTACATTAGGGATAGGGATTCAAAGTCCACAAGCTATGATAAATAACAAAAGCATTTATTCAGACAGAAGGGCAGAACATAGCATGCATTAATAATGGAACTATTTAAATACAAACAGGAGGCAGATTGGAAGGAAAGAAGCAGTAAAGAAACATATTGTTGTTGATGCTGAAAAAATTAATCAGAACATACCAGTTAAAGAAGCAAAGTGCAGTAAAGAAAGTAAGCAGGACTTCAAAGTATAGCCTTGGCTTTCAGCCGACTAAGCAAACAATATCACAAGTTGTAATAGGCAAGAGAGAATTTTCTTTTTGAGTGTAAGTGTGTGTTCAGAACCAAAAAGTTCGTGTCTTTATGTTAATGAGAGAGTATGTATATATAGTAGTTCGAAACTAGGTAAAATAAGGCATGAACAATAATAGTATAGTAATTATGGAACTCAGAATCAATTAGAGCAAAATCAGTACAAGCACTCCCATAATTTAAGGGAATTAGTTCAAACGGTAAGAACAAGTAACAAATAAGGAAAGAAATCAATGTACGACCAACAAGGAAAGATTTCAAAATCATTAAGTATAGGGTAGACAATTAGGGCTATGTTCAGAAAACTCTAATTATGGAGATAGTCAGTAAGAATCAAAAACCAATGTGGAAAAGGTACACAAATCAATCAAATTGAGTAGATAGGGTAGGAATCGAAGGTTTAAGGGAAAGTGTTCAAATCAGCCCAAGAAATAGGAAAATCAGAATCAATTAAAAGAAAGTCATGAGTCAATGTTTTGCATATAAATAAAGTAAGACATAGATGGTTAAGAGTCGACATACAACTCTAGCAAACATGAGAGTCAAACAATAATGAGAAAGAGGCAAGTTTTGAACAGTTAAGATGAACACAAGCACATGGAATCAATGTAAGTTTAGGCTAAGAATCTGAGTAGAAACATATCAAGGCAAGATAGTCACGAAAAATCACAGAAACTCAAAAACGAGAACCGGCCAGTCATGCTGATACACAAAACCAAACAAAGAACCCCCCTAAAAAACTAGGGCTTTCAGCATAGATGAGTTAAAGATGTAGCAAACTCATAGAATCAGTCAAGATATGCAAGAAATATAAGTTAAAATACAAAGAATCAGTTAAACAAGGTTTTAAAAGAAGTTCCGAAAACCCTAGTTTCAGAAGAAGATGAAAAACACTTGAAACCGCATGATTCTTGTAGAAAACCTTAAGGACAGTGTTGAACATTAAAGGAACAAACTCAAATCGTTCTAGATCTGTATAGATCTAGGAGATATAGGCAGAAATTAGGGTTTCAGAAGAACCCATAATGAGACGAAGAAACCTGTCCAGAAACTCAAAGATCGTGTCAAATATAGAAGGATTCTGCTTGAAATCACACTGGAATAGCCAAGAATAGGCAGGAGATGAACCCTAGACGCAGGTCTGTATGGCCCCGAGCCCTTGAAGACCTTAGAGAATACGAGCATAGCATGAGAGAAGCCATTGAAGGCTTAAGAGACGATGAGAGGGGATCAGAGATGGCTGGAGATGGGAAGTCGGCGGTTGACGGCTAGGGTTTGGTTGAGAGTTGTTGAGAGAGCAGAGGATCTTAGGGCGGCGGATGCTGGGAAATGATTAGGGTTGGGGGTGGTTTAGGATTAAAAAAGGCAAGAATCACTACGGGTCATTGATCTTTCAGATCAACGGCCATGATTTAATTGGTTCTGGGTTGGGTAGGTGTATTTGGGGCCTGGGTCGGGTAATTTAAATAGAAATTGGGCTGGGTTGAGTNTCAGCATCCACTAGTGTGGTTCCCGGCCAGACAGTTATTGTGAATTTGGGGTGCAATTAACATATAAGCAGATAAGGCTCAAATAAGAGGGGATTTCAATACACAATGGTTTGAAAGTAAACCAAGTTTGAAAGAGCAATTAAAAGAGCTGATTTTTAAATAAGGAATTACAATGCTAAAAAAAAGAAAGGGGGAAATGAAGGAAGGGGGGGTCCTAGGTTTATTAAAATATGGATCACATCAATGCAGTATCTGGTAACCACTCCTCAAAAGAGGGGCTACACGTGGCATTAGCGCACCGGTCATCATATCCATATTTACCCTTCCCACCCCGTTTAAGGAACTAAAGCGCGGATTGGTCTCGAACACTATTGCATGCTATTACCCATCCCATTCCTATCAGTCCCGGAGGCACTTAGGACTACTAATCCTAAAGGGAGAGATGTTAGGCTGATTTGAAGTTTCAAAGGTAAAAAATCTAAGGCGACATGCAAAACATATAAAAGACTGCACATTAAAGGGGAAACACATAAACATGTAAGGCTCAAATATACCTCCTCACACAAACAACCCCATAGCATGACTTAAACAAACGAGTAAAGGTCTGATTCTAAAAATACTTGAAGGAAGAGGAAATTGTTGTTGCGGCAGGCCTGGCTTATTACATGACTCAGTTAGGAAACACGAATCGGACCTACCTACTGATTGTGGCACTTAAACTAATAACAGAGGCGAGTTCAGTTTTATTGATACTGCCTAAGGCTTGCCAAAGTGTTTAGGTGAGACCTTAGAAGCATGGTATCTATTCAATTCAGAATGTGGCGAAACAGTAATAACTCAAAACGAACTGTTTGAAATCCTCTGGGCATGCTTGCTAAACCTTCTTAAGTAAAGGAATTAGGTTAGTAAAAAGGGTTCAGAAGGGACGAATTTAAATTAGGCTAGTTCCAGACTCTACAGGTGATGGTATCTACTATTACTGATTTTAATCCACATGGGCATGCTATCTAACATTGAATGTGAATGGAAAGACTCAGATTTATTTAAGAATCCCTATAGGCATAATTTCTATGCATTACTGGTTTTAGAACTTTATAGACATGATACTTATCATTGCATGTGAGTAGAAACGAACAGGACTTTACTTAAGAAACCCTATAGGCATGATTTCTATATGTTACTGATTTCAACATGCTACTGGGTTATAACCAATTGGGCCCTAAAAAAAATATGATATCTAAACGGTGACAAATGTGCAGAATTTAGATAATCCCTATAGGCAGGTTATCTAGATGTGAAGTTAAACATGTAGAGTAAATAAATCTCTATAGGCATGATGTCTAAGGCACAGAATTAAAATACCTTATAGGCATGGTTTCTAAATGCAGTTTGAGTATGCATGATTTAAAATACCCTATAGGCATGGTTTCTAAATGCAGTTTGAGTATGCAGGATTTAAAATACCCTATAGGCATATTTTCTACCCTTGACATGCATAAATACCCAGCCCTTTTCACTAGCCAGCCCCAAATGTTTATTACAAACTTATTACAAATCAGGAATACTAAATACATCGAAATGAATATGATACAACTAGAGGAGTTCTGATTCTTGGTTCTTCCCTGAGCTATGGAATAAACTGCCTTAAGATGTCATTGCTTCAAAGCCTTTCTCAAAGTTGAGTGTGTCAGAGTTCCTTAAGGGCCTCAATAGGACCCCGGGCAGTGCTCACACCCAAGTTACATAAACAGAATAGGGACAAGTGCAGTGTGGAAATGCCAGCCCTCATGTGTCCAAGTTCAGAGGGAGCTCACGGGTCCCAAGGCAAGGCTCATATGAGGGGGGGCAGAACATAAGTCTAAGAATAGAGTGAAAAGTGTAGAAATTGAATTCTAAGAGCTGAGGGAATAAAGGAGAGGGAAAAGGGTGATGAGAGACAGCCATTAACACTTCAAAGAGTTGATAATTTCACACCAAGGGGGCAGGGAATTGGGAATCCATTGCAAGGAGCCTATATACTTAGGCATGAGTTAATTCTGGGAATGCACAGCAATAGGAAGTACCGTCATGATTGTAAATCAACCAGAACACACAACATATAAGGGTAACATGGGGGTTATGATCCTAGGAGGACCAAATTTGGGTCGTGCTCAGCAATATTCGATGCTGTCATGCCCCAAACAAACCATAAGTATTAAACACATCGGGGTATGGATTTAGGATTCACAGGTTATCATACATTGATTTAGAATGGGGGCAGGGGAAACTACAACATGCTAAATAATGGTACTGGATTGAATACAAACAGTAGGCAGACAAGAATGCAAAAAATCAGTAAACAAGCATGTTGTTGTTGGTGCTGAAAACTTAATTAGAGCATACCGTACCAGTCGAAGAAGCAAAGTGCAGTAAAGAAAAGTAGCAGGACTTCGAAATATAGCCTTGGCTTTCAGCCGGCTAAACAGGCAACAACACAAGTAGTAAAGCAAGAGAGAGTATTTGAGTGTAAGTGTGAGTTCAGAACTAAAAGTGTTCGTGTTTTCAAAGAGAAGAAGCACCNTTAATTTAGGCTGTAATTGAAACGCTAATCTGGCTATAATTTAAATAGCCACTTTTCACTATTTTAATTTATAAAAATAATAAGATAATTTCTTATAAATAAATTAAAGGTACTAAAAATGATTTATAGTACATAATTAATTATAAAAAAATACCAGACCTAATCTTGTGAACATAAATGCAATTAAATTTTAAAAGAGGCTAATATTGCAATTATATATAATTTAGCTTTAAAAATACTAAATAAATTTTTAAAAAAATGTATAAAAATTCCCTTGGCTATATTTTAACATAAATATGAGAATACAATAGGTAAATTACCAAAATGATAGTTCTGGAAGTAATTATTGAGATTTTATAGATAACAAAAGGAAAAATAAATCAATTTAAATCTTTGAAAATTGTGAAAAAATAATAAAACACTTGGATATACTTATATATGGACATATATGCTGTTTTGAAAGTATTTTGCATATTGAAAAATATACGTAGTGAAAAATTTGGTGTCAATAGCTGCCCCTCTTTACCCGGGAATGATGAAAGAGTTGTCGGGTAAAGATATGATGGCCAATTTTGACCGAGCGAGACGGTTCGAAGAAGTTTAGGCCGTGCCCTAGCTTCTAAGCTGCCTACATATCCCTGGTCTTACACGAATCAGGCCATATGTGGTTCACGATCCGTCGGCGGAGTATGCTGACGGGTATTTTCCAAGGACGGATGCAATATTTCGGGCTGGTTGAGTGAGTGGCTTACTGGAATGGTTAGGCTTGATGTGGCTACGGGCGCCGGAGCGGGCTCCTTCCAGGACGGCCGTTGCACGCCGGTTTCACCTGCAAATAGAAACAATACAAGCGTATATTGTGCATAAAATTAGACATGATGCAAGTTCCCATCGGACCATGAATGCTGCCTTCAACGGTTAGGATGACGTCCTTAGGCCATGACGTCCTGGGCCAGGAAGCATGTAATAAAGGATTCGCAGGCTATGAAATGATGCTCTCAGGCTATGAAAATGGTGCCTCCGAACCATGATGCCTTTGAATAATGATGTGCAAAATATTGAAAGGGATCCTCAGGCCATGACATGGTGTTCTCAGGCTATGAGGATGGTGCCTCCGAACGATGACGCCTTTGGATAAGTTGGCGATATTTCAACCCATGAAGGATGCAGTAGCATGTGGCGATCTTTCAGCCGTGCAAATGTGGCGATCTTTCAGCCGTGCAAATGTGGCGATCTTTCAGCCGTGCAAATGCAGATAAGGCGACGATCTTTCAGCCATGCAAATGTGGTGATCTTTCAGCCATGCAAATGTGGATAAGGTGGCGATCTTTCAGCCATCCAGATGCAGTATGAGGCGATCTTTCAGCCATGCAGATGCAGTATGAGGCGATCTTTCAGCCATGCAGATGCAGTATGAGGTGATTTTTTAGCCATGCAGACGCAGATGAGGCGATCTTTCAGCCATGCAGATGTAGTATGAGGCGATCTTTCAGCCATGCAGATGTAGATAGAGACAGCGTTTAGTCTCGGAAGGTAGAATGGTAGCCTTATGCAATGCAGAAAAATGCAGATGGAGACAGCGTTTAGTCTCGGAAGGTAGAATGGTAGCCTTATGCAATGCAGAAAAATGCAGATGGAGACAGCATTTAGTCTCGGAAGGCAGAATGGTAGCCTTATGCAAGAAATAAAATGGCAAATGGTAATAGAGCTTTCTTAGCTGATAGCAGATTGAGATATCGTGACCGCCGGGGACATTATTGTGTGTGGATAGCAAATGTGAATAAATGCAACGGTTCTGAGAGTTGTATTCCTGAACAAGGTTTATCTGGTGAGTGTATAGTATGTTTGGATGATTTCGCAATCCAAGTGCCTGCATCCAAAGAAAAATCGTAAGTTTTGTAAAAGGGAAGTTAGTTCGTATCCCCGCTGGCTTTGCTTGACCTGCTTGGCTTCGATCTGGTGATACTGTATGTGTCACTGGGTAGCGTCGCTAAACGAAATAGTTTCAAAAATAAACATGCATGATTTTGTAAAAGTATGACATAGATGTATAATTAAAATAGTTTTTAGATGAACCGACGACTGTGACGTGGTTCGAGACATTGCAACCTCTCTTGCTACGGAATTTTGAGGGTCCTCCTCAAAATTCTGCCCCAGTTTGATGGGTTGATGCTTCGGACTGCTGCTCGTGCGGCGATCGACTAAAATTACTTCGGAATTTTGAGGGTCCTCCTCAAAATTCTGCCCCAGTTTCCAATTTCGGGGGGAAATGAAAATTTTATTTAATTGTGACCGAACCCATAAGGCTGCCTACGTATCCCCTCTTAAATGGGAATCAGGTCAGACGTAGTTCAATTTACATCACACAAGGAAAGCATAAAGACTAAACATAGTAACGCTTGACTGCATCTGAATTGATTGGCTTCGGCCAGACTTCTCCGTCCATTTCTGCAAGTATGAGGGCCCCTCCTGTCAAAACCCGGTGAACCATGTACGGACCATGCCAATTAGGAGAGAACTTCCTTTTGGCTTCATCCTGATGCGGAAAAATTTTCTTTAATACCAGCTGTCCTGGTGTGAATTGCCTCGACTTGACTCTCTTGTTGAAGGCTCTGGACATTTTGTTCTGATAAAGTTGACCATGACACACTGCGTTCATTCTTTTCCCATCTATAAGAGCTAGCTGCTCGTAACGACTTTTTACCTATTCTGCGTCATCGAGCTCGGCCTCCTGTATGATCCTTAAGGAAGGAATTTCTACTTCAGCGGGAATGACGGCTTCTGTACCATAAACCAACATATAAGGTGTTGCCCCGGTCGATGTGCGGACTGTGGTGCGATACCCCAATAAAGCAAACGATAACTTCTCGTGCCACTGTTTGTGCTTCTCTATCATTTTCCTCAATATCTCCTTGATATTCTTGTTGGCGACTTCCACAGCTCCATTCATTTGCGGCCTGTAGGCTGTGGAATTATTGTGGCTGATTCTGAAAGTTTCGCACATTCCTTCAATTAGATCACTGTTGAGATTGGAGCCATTATCAGTGATGATCGACTCTGGGATACCGAATCGACAAACAATACGGTCGCGGACGAAGTCTGCCACGATCTTCTTAGTCACTGCCCTGTAGGATGCTGCTTCGACCCACTTGGTGAAATAGTCGATTGCTACCAGGATAAACTTGTGTTCGTTTGAAGCAATGGGCTCAATTGGACCAATAACATCCATTCCCCAGGCGGCGAATGGCCAAGGCGAGGTTGTTGCATTGAGCTCATTTGGCGGCACCCTTATCATGTCGGCATGAACCTGACAGCGATGGCACTTTCGGATGTACTGGATGCAGTCTGTTTCCATAGTCATCCAAAAATAACCAGCGCGGAGTATCTTCTTTGCTAAAACAAAACCATTCATATGTGGACCACAAGTCCCAGCATGAATCTCCTCTAGCAGCTTGGATGCTTCCTTTGCGTCGACACACCTTAATAATCCCAAATCAGGAGTCCTCCTATACAGGATTCCTCCGCTGTGAAAGAAATTGTTAGATAACCTCTGCAGCGTGCGTTTCTGGGTATGATTGGCAAGCTCTGGGTAATCTCCTTTCGCCAAATATTCCTTGATATCATGGAACCAAGGTTTTTCGTCTGCTTCCTCTTCGACATGGGCACAGTAAGCTCGCTGATTATGAATTTTCACCGGTATGGGGTCAATGAAATTCTTATCGGGATGTTGTATCATGGATGACAGGGTAGCCAATGCATCGGCGAATTCATTCTGAATTCTAGGAACATGGCAGAATTCTGTCTTTGTGAACCTCCTTCTCAACTCCTGTACATGATGCAGATACGGGAGTATCTTAGAGTTCTTGGTTGCCCATTCCTCTCGTAGCTGATGTATGAGTAAATCTGAATCTCCAATTATTAGCAGCTCTTGAATGTTCATGTCAATGGCCATCTTGAGCCCTAAGATGCAGGCTTCGTACTCGGCCATATTGTTAGTGCAGGGGAACCTGAGTTTGGCAGACACCGGATAATGCTGACCGGTTTCCGATATGAGGACTGCTCCTATGACAACTCCTTTGAAATTTGTCGCTCCATCGAAAAACATTCTCCAACCGTCATAGGATTCTGCAATATCTTCTCCTATGAATGATACCTCTTCGTTTGGAAAATACGTTTTCAGGGGTTCGTATTCTCCATCTACGGAATTTTCAGCAAGGTGATCTGCTAGTGCCTGTCCCTTGATTGCCTTCTGAGTTATGTAGACAATGTCAAATTCACTCAATAGGATTTTCCACTTGGCTAGCTTTCTAGTGGGCATGGGCTTCTGAAAGATGTACTTCAAAGGATCCATCCTCGATATGAGATACGTAGTATAGGCACAGAAGTAATGCCTTAGCTTCTGAATGACACAAGTAAAGGCACAACAGGTGCGTTCCAAAAGAGGATACCGGGCCTCATATGGAGTGAACTTCTTGCTGATAATAGATGGCCTGTTCCTTCCTTCTTATTTCATCATGTTGCCCTAGAACGCAACCGAAAGCTCCGTCCAATACCGCAAGGTAGAGCATTAAGGGTCTACTTGGCTCAGGCGAGACTAAGACTAGTGGTGTTGACAAGTATTCCTTGATTCTGTTGAAAGCTTTTTGGCAGTCATCAGTCCATTTGGTAGCGGTGTCCTTCTTCAACATCTTGAAGATTGGCTCACAGATAACCGTGGACTGTTCTATGAACCGGCTGATATAGTTAAGTCTTCCCAAGAAACTCATCACATCCTTCTTGTTCTTTTGCGGTGGTAGTTCTTGAATGGCCTTGACCTTTGATGGATCCAATTCTATTCCCCGGCGGCTCACAACAAACCCAAGCAGCTTTCCGGCGGGAACCCCAAATGCACACTTTGCAGGATTCAGTTTCAGGTTGTACCTTCGCAATCTGTTGAAAAACTTCCTCAAATCTTCCATGTGATCAGTGGCGTTCTTGGACTTGATGATAACATCATCTACGTACACCTCAATCTTCTTGTGTATCATATCATGGAAAATGGTAGTCATGGCCCTCATGTTGGTGGCCCCTACATTCTTTAGACCGAACGGCATCATTTTGTAACAATACATCCCCCATGGCGTGATGAAAGCCGTTTTCTTACCATCTTCTTCATCCATCCAGATCTAGTGGTAACCGGCGAAGAAATCCACGAACGACTGCAGCTCATGCTTGGCGCAATTGTCAATCAAGATGTGTATATTTGGCAAGGGGAAGTCATCTTTCGGACTGGCCCGGTTGAGATCCCGGTAGTCAACACAGACTCTGACCTTCCAGTCCTTCTTTGATACTGGTACAATGTTGGCTAACCATGTCGGGTATTCAACTACCTTGAGAGCCTTAGCTTTGACCTGTTTAGTGACTTCTTCATTGATTTTCAAACTCATATCAGGCTTGAATTTTCTGAGCTTTTGCTTTATCGGCGGACATGTCGGATCAGTTGGCAATTTATGGACCACAATAGACGTACTTAAACCTGTCATATCATCATATGACCAGTCGAATATGTCCTCATATTCCCTTAGAAATTCTGTATATTCCTTCTTTTCTGGTGGCGACAAATGAACACTGATTCGGGTTTCCTTGACATTTTCTGCATCTCCCAGGTTAGTAATTTCTGTCTCGTCCAGGTTGGACTTTGGTCTGTTCTCAAAGTTCTCTACTTCTTTGACAATTTCCTCTGGTATATCGTCTTCCTCTGAATCAATGTCCGTTTGTTGAGTTGTCTCATTGCATGTCACATTCATTGGTTCATCAAGATAAGTAATAGCAATGCTTTATAAATGAAGTAAATAAGAGAAGAATAGTAATAAGTGTCGATTCTCAAGGAAAAAGTCAAAATGCTTTCGATAAATTCCATAATTGTTTTGAGCATTGAAGATCTTATTGCGAGAACAAAAATGCAAAAAGAAAATCATCTAGTAAAAAAACAGTACGTGATGCTTGTTTAGCCTTGCTACCCCGAGGCTCGTCGGGCTCTGGTTGTTCTGATAGACCAGTTATTGAGGCGCGCTCCTCTGCGTACGGCCTGTATGGAAGGGCCTTCCTCCCCCTCCTCCTCAAGGATAACACAGCAGTCCATGTCATTATCTTCTAAAAACAAAATTTTCACTGCTGCGGGAGCCTCTTCTTCGTCCGTCCCATAGACGATGTCGGCCTATTGGAAAGTCTGCTCTAGGTGCGGTACTGGTTGCTCCAGTGGGTAGTAAGGACCACGCCATGGCGGCGACCAGTTGTTGAACTCTTCCCAAGTGTATTCGTATCTCAGACCCAAAGTAGCGCCGTGCTTTTTGAGCTTTATGGGTTTAGCAATTCCCTGGAGGTTCTTGTCGAGCCCCTTGCCAGGTTTGTACCCACTCCAGTTCAATATACTCTCGATCTTGTTGTCCCACCATTTATCTTTGTCAACAGCATTGACTCGCTCGATGTGGTGGTAGGTCTCCCCACCTAACTTTCTTCTTCCCCCTATCGCCGGAATGGTCTGACGACTGTATATGGGGTTGCTGCCATCATCATGAATGATTACTTCCTGGTGATTCCATTATAATTTCATGACCTGATGCAGCGTCGAAGCCACAGCCCCCGCAGAATAAATCCAAGGGCATCCTAACAGCAAGTTATAGGATGCGGGCACATCTTTTACTTGGAACTCAACATCAAACTAGGTTGGTCCCATCTGAAGACACAGGCTGATCTCACCGATGGTGGCCCTCTGGGATCCATCAAAAGCTTTTACGTTGATTGCTCCTTCTTTTATCTCGTGCAAACCTTTGCCCAACTTCTTGAGCGTTACCAGAGGATAGATTTTAAGGCTAGAACCCCCGTCGACCAGGATCCTGGTGATGAAATAGTCCTCACACTTTACAATGATATACAGGGCTTTGTTGTGACCCAACCCTTCAGGTGGTTGCTCGTCCTCATAAAAAGTGATTTTGTGGCTTTCTAGCACTTGTCCTACCATATTGGCCATTTCTCCGCCAGTGATGTTACTCGGCACGTATGCCTCATTCAACACCTTCAACAGAGCATTGTGTGTCTTGGAGTTCTGCAACAAAGAGAGGATAGATATCTGTGCTGGTATTTTGTTTAGCTGGTCAATGACTGAATACTCCTTGGCCTGTATCTTTCTCCAAAGGTCGTCTGGACCTTTTCGATGATGGGTGGTCGGTTTGAGGCCTGCTTGCTGGACTCAGCTAGGTATTCAGGGGTATAGACTCTCCCGTTCTTATCATTCCCTGTGCTGCAATAGCCTCTTCGAACCTGACCTTACCTTTTCTCCTAGCCTCGGTTGTGTAATCCCAAGGTATAGCTTTTGTGTGGAATGAGGGCACAACGTACATTGCCACTGGGATTGGTGCGGCCACCTTTACTTCGAATGAGACACGTTCTTTGAGTGGCAAAACGGCAACTTCAAATGGTGCTGGTGCCTTTGCTGATGGAGCTGCTTCGAACTCAAGAGGGATAGACACATCTACCTCAGTGACCTCAGATGGTTGAATCTGACCATGATGGGGTTAAGAGTAAATTCTGGCTTCTTTGGATCATCGCCTTCTATGATCAACCTGATGGATCCCTCGGGATCCCAGTCATCTTCCACCTTAATCATGTGAATACCCTCGCCTTTGTGGTCTGGCAGAGGGTTTTTGCGGACATTCGGGGCGGGTTCCTTTGCCACAATAACCTTATTATCGATCAGAGAGTGGATCTTGTCTTTCAAGGAGCAACATTCCTCGATGGTGTGTCCCTTCATGTCGGAGTGGTATGCACAGGATTTGTTTGGGTTGACCCACTGAGAAGGATTCTCTAGGGTTGAAGCAGGGATGAGGGTGACATAACCGGCGGCTTTGAGTCTTTCATATAGTTGGTCAATGGGTTCAGCAATGGTTGTATATTATTTGGGAGCCCTACGGTCAAAATTTGGTCGTGGTCTAGGGATGTTTTGACGAGGAGGAGGTGACTGATAGTGGGATGGTTGAGTATTGTAAGCTTGGTAGACATGTGCGGGTTGGGATATCTGGGTGAAGTAGGCTGATATATGGGAGGTGGAGATGGTTGATAGGAGGGCGGTGAGGGTTCTTGGTAATTCGGAGTGGGTCGCCTGAGCCAAGTAGACCCTTGATGCTCTACCTTGCGGTATTGGATGGAGCTTTCGGTTGCGTTCTAGGGCAACATGATGAAACAAGAAGGAAGGAACAGGCCATCTATTATCAGCAAGAAGTTCACTCCATATGAGGCCCGGTATTCTCTTTTGGAACGCACCTGTTGTGCTTTGACTTGGGTCATTCAGAAGCTAAGGCATTACTTCTGTGCCTATACTACGTATCTCATATCGAGGATGGATCCTTTGAAGTATATCTTTCAGAAGCCCATGACCACTGGAAAGCTAGTCAAGTGGAAAATCTTATTGAGTGAATTTGACATTGTCTACATAACTCAGAAGGCAATCAAGGGACAGGCACTAGCAGATCACCTTGCTGAAAATCCCATAGATGGAGAATATGAACCCCTGAAAACGTATTTTCCAAACGAAGAGGTATCATTCATAGGAGAAGATATAGCAGAATCCTATGACGGTTGGAGAATGTTTTTCGATGGAGCAGCAAATTTCAAAGGAGTTGGCACAGGAGCAGTCCTCATATCGGAAACCGGTCAGCATTATCCGGTGTCTGCTAAACTCAAGTTCCCCTGCACTAACAATATGGCCGAGTACGAAGCCTGCATCTTAGGGCTCAAGATGGCCATTGACATGAACATTCAAGAGCTGCTAATAATTGGAGATTCAGATTTACTCATACATCAGGTACGAGAGGAATGGGCAACAAAGAACTCCAAAATACTCCCGTATCTGCATCATGTGCAGGAGTTGAGAAAGAGGTTCACAAAGATAGAATTCCGACATGTTCCCAGAATCCATAATGAATTTGCCGATGCATTGGCTACCTTTTCATCCAAGATACAACATCCCGATAAGAATTTCATTGATCCCATACCGGTGAAAATTCATAATCAGCCAGCTTATTGTGCCCATGTCGAAGAAGAAGTAGACGAAAAGCCTTGGTTTCAGGATATCAAGAAATATTTGGCAGAAGGAGAATACCCAGAACTCGCAAATCCAACTCAAAAGTTCATGTTGCGGAGGTTGTCTAACAATTTCTTTCATAGCGGAGGAATCCTGCATAGGAGGACTCCTAATTTGGGATTATTAAGGTATGTCGACGCAAAGGAAGCATCCAAGCTGCTAGAGGAGATTCGTGTTGGGACTTGTGGTCCACATATGAATGGTTTTGTTTTAGCAAAGAAGATACTCGGGGCTGGTTACTTTTGGATGACTATGGAGACAGAGTGCATCCAATACATCCGGAAATGCCCTCGCTGTCAGATTCATGCCGACATGATAAAGGTGCTGCCAAAGGAGCTCAATGCAACAAGCTCGCCTTGGCCATTTGCCGCCTGGGGAATGGATGTTATTGGTCCAATTGAGCCCAGTGCTTCAAACGGACACATGTTTATCCTAGTAGCCATCGATTATTTCACCAAATGGGTCGAAGCAGCATCCTACAGGGCAGTGACTAAGAAGGTCGTGGCAGACTTCGTCCGCGACCGTATTGTTTGTCGATTCGGTATCCCAGAGTCGATCATCACTGATAATGTCTCCAATCTCAACAGTGACCTAATGAAAGGAATGTGCGAAACTTTCAGAATCAGCCATAAGAATTCTACCTACAAGCCTCAAATGAATGGAGCTGTGGAATCCGCCAATAGGAATATCAAGAAAATATTGAGGAAAATGATAGAGAAGCATAAACAGTGGCACGAGAAGTTATCATTCCGCACATCAACTGGGGCAACCCCCTATATGCTAGTTTATGGTACAGAAGCCGTCATTCCCGCCGAAGTGGAAATTCCTTCCTTAAGGATCATATAGGAAGCCGAGCTCAACGATGCAGAATGGGTGAAGAGTCGTTACGAGCAAATAGCTCTCATAGATGGGAAAAGAATGAACGTAGTGTGTCATGGTCAACTTTATCAGAATAATGTCTAGAGCATTCAACAAGAGAGTTAAGCCGAGACAGTTCACACCAGGGCAGCTGGTATTGAAGAAGATTTTTCCGCATCAAGATAAAGCCAAAGGGAAATTCTCTCCCAACTGGCAAGGTCCATACATGGTTTACCATGTTCTGACAGGAGGAGCCCTCATACTTGCAGAAATGGACGGAGAAGTTTGGCCAAAGCCGATTAATTCAGTTGCAGTCAAGCGCTACTATGTGTAACCTTTATGTTTTCCCTACATGATGTAAATTGAGCTACGTCTGACCTGATTCCCTTTTAAGAGGGGATACGTAGGCAGCCTTATGGGTTCGATCACAATTAAATAAAATTTTCATTCCCCCCCCCCTCCCGAAATTGGAAACTGGGGCAGAATTTTGAGGAGGACCCTTAAAATTCCGAAGTAATTTTAGTTGATCGCCACACGAGCAACAGTCAGAAACGTCAACCCATCAAACTGGGGCAGAATTTTGAGGAGGACCCTCAAACTTCCGTAGCAGGAGAGGTCGCAATGTCCTAAATTGCGTCACAGTCGTCTGTTCATGTAAAAACTATTTTAATTATACATTTATGTTATGCTTTTACAAAATCATGCATGTCTATTATTGGAACTGATTTTTTTAGCAACGCTACCCCAATGATGCAGACAGCATCACCAGATCAAAGCAGAAAAAGTCAAGCAAAGATAACGGGGATACGAACTAACCGTCCCCTTTACAAAACTCACGATTTTTCTTTGGATGCAGGCACCAGGATTACGCAGTCATTGAACGTACTATACGTCCATAGAACAAACATTGTTCAAGAATACGATTTTCCGAACCATTGCACTTACCAACATCTGCTATTAGCACACACCCATAATGTTCTGTATGTCACAATGCTCCCAGTAATCACCACGCTGCAATCTGATATCAGCTAAGAAACTCTACTGTCATTTGCTATTTTATTTCTTGCATAAGGCTAGCATTCTGCCTTTCGAGGTTAAGCTTTACCTCTATCTGCATCTGCATTGCATAAGGCTACCATTCTGCCTTCCGAGGTTAAGCTCTACCTCTATCTGCATCTGCATTGCATAAGGCTACCATTCTGCCTTCCAATCAGCATAAGGCTACCATTCTGCCTTCCGAGATTAAGCTCTACCTCTATCCGCATCTGCATTGCATAAACCATTCTGCCTTCCAATCTGCATAAGGCTACCATTCTGCCTTCTGAGATTAAGCTCTACCTCTATCTGCATCTGCATTGCATAAGGCTACTATTCTGCCTTCCAACTTGCATAAGGCTACTATTCTGCCTTCCGAGACTAAACGCTGTCTCCATCCACATTGCAAGGCTGAAAGATCGCCATATTGCACGGCTAAAAGATCGCCACATTGCACGGCTGAAAGATCGCCACGGATGAAAGATCGCCACATTGCACGACTGAAAGATCGCCACATTGCACGGCTGAAAGATCGCCACATTGCACGGCTGAAAGATCGCCACATTGCACGGCTGAAAGATCACCACATGCTACTGCATCATTCTTGGGCTGAAATATCGCCAACCCATCCAAAGGCACCATCGTTCGGAGGCACCACCCTCATAGCCCGAGAACACCATGTCATGGCCTGAAGACCCCTTTCAATCTTTTTTCATATCATTATTCAAAGGCATCATGGTTCGGAGGCACCATCCTCATGGCCCGAGAATATCATTTCATGGCCTGCGAATCCTTTATTATACGCTCCATGGCCCAGGACATCATGGTCTAAAGACGTCATCCTAACCGTTCAAAGACAACATTCATGGTCCAACGGGAATTTGCATCATGCTTAAATTTATGCACAATATACGCTTGTATTGCTTATTTGCAGGTAAACCGGCAAGCAACAGCCATCCCAACGGGAGCGGTTCCGCTCCAGTGCCCGCAACCATATCAAACCTAACCGTTCCCGCAAGTCGTCCACTCATCCAGCCCTAGATATTGTGTCTGTTCTTGGAAAGTACCCGTCGGCATACTCCGCCGATGGATCCTAAACTACATATGGCCTGATTCCTGTAAAACCAGGGATATGTAGGCAGCTCGAAAACCGGGGTGCGGCCTAAACCTCTTCAAACCATTTCGCCCGGTCAAAATTGGCCATCATACTTTAACCGAAAACTCTTTCATCCTTCCCGGGTAAAGAGGGGCAGCTGTTGACACCCAATTATTCCCTATATATTTTCAATATGCAAAATAACTTCAAAATGGCATATATATGCATATGTAAGCATATTCAGGTGTTTTATTATTTTTTCCATATTTAAATCAATTTATTTCCCTTTTTTATCCATAAAACCCAATAATCATTTCCAAATTATTATTTTTGGTAATTCATCTATTGAATTTTCATCTTTATGACAAGATATAGCTGAGGATATTTTTACTGGTTTTTACAATTTTGTTTAGTATTTTTAAAAGCTAATTGCACATAATGGCAATATTAGCCTTTTTAAAAGTTAATTGTGTTTTATATTCATAAAATTATGTCCTGTATTTTTAAATTGTTAGTTATATGCTATAAATCATATTAGTGCTTTCAATTTATTTCCAGAAGTTAATTTCCTATTTTTTATAATTTTAAAAGGGAAAAATTGGCTAGTTAAATAATAGCCCAATTACATTTCAATTTTANGTGTGTCATGGTCAACTTATCAGATAATGCTAGAGCATTCAACAAGAGAGTTAAGCCGAGACAGTTCACACCAGGGCAGCTGGTATTGAAGAAGATTTTTCCGCATCAAGATAAAGCCAAAGGGAAATTCTCTCCCAAATGGCAAGGTCCATACATGGTTCACCGGGTTCTGACAGGAGGAGCCCTCATACTTGCAGAAATGGACGGAGAAGTTTGGCCAAAGCCGATTAATTCAGATGCAGTCAAGCGCTACTATGTGTAACCTTTATGTTTTCCCTACATGATGTAAATTGAGCTACGTCTGACCTGATTCCCTTTTAAGAGGGGATACGTAGGCAGCCTTATGGGTTCGATCACAATTAAATAAAATTTTCATTCCCCCCCCCCCCTCCCGAAATTGGAAACTGGGGCAGAATTTTGAGGAGGACCCTCGAAATTCCGAAGTAATTTCAGCCGATCGCCGCACGAGCAGCAGTCTAAAGCATCAACCCATCAAACTGGGGCAGAATTTTGAGGAGGACCCTCAAAATTCCATAGCAGGAGAGGTTGCAACGTCTCGAACCACGTTAGAGTCGTCGGTTCATCTAAAAACTATTTTAATTATACAATTTTGTTATACTTTACAAAATTATGCATGTTTATCCATCAAAACTACTTTGTTCAGCGACGCTACCCCAATGACACATACAGTATCACCAGATTGAAGCCAAGCAGGTCAAGCAAAGCTAGCGGGGATACGAACTAACCTCCCCCCTTTACAAAACTCACGATTTTTCTTTGGATGCAGGCACTCGGATTACGAAATCATCGAACATACTATACACTCACAAACATTGTTCAGGAATACAACTCTCAGAACCGTTGCGCTTACCCACGTTTGCTATTCACACACACCAGCGGCATTCCGTGTGTCACAGTGTCCCCAGCAGTCACAATATCGCAATCTGCTATGAGCTAAGAAAGCTCTATTACCATTTGCCATTTTATTTCTTGCATAAGGCTACCATTCTGCCTTCCGATACTAAACGCTGTGTCCCTCTACATTTTTCTGCATTGCATAAGGCTACCATTCTGCCTTCCGAGACTAAACCCTGTCTTCATCTGCATTTTTCTACATTGCATAAGGATACCATTCTGCCTTCCGAGACTAAACGCTGTCTCCCTCTGCATTTTTCTGCATTGCATAAGGCTGTCATTCTGCCTTCCGAGACAAAATGTTGTCTACCTCTGCATCTGCATGGCTGAAAGATCGCCATATACTGCATCTGCACGGCTGAAAGATCGCCTCATCTGCATCTGCATGGCTGTAAGATCGCCTCATCTGCATCTGCATGGCTAAAGATCGCCTCATACTGCATCTGTATGACTGAAAGATCGCCTCATCTGCATCTGCATGGCTGAAAGATCGCGTCATACTGCATCTGCATGGCTGAAAGATCGCCTCATACTGCATCTGCACGGCTGAAAGATTGCCACCTTATCCACATTTGCACGGCTGAAAGATCGCCACCTTCGCACGGCTGAAAGATCGCCACCTTATCTACATTTGCACGGCTGAAAGATCGCCACATTTGCACGGCTGAAAGATTGCCACATTTGCACGGCTGAAAGATCGCCACACGCTACTGCATCCTTCATGGGCTGAAATATCGCCAACTTATCCGAAGGCGTCATCGTTCGGAGGAACCATCCTCATAGCCCGAGAACACCATGTCATGGCCTGAGGATCCCTTTCAATCTTTTGCACATCATTATTCAAAGGCATCATGGTTTGGAGGCACCATTTCATAGCCCGAGAGCATCATTTCATAGCGTGTGAATCCTTTATTACATGTTTCATGGCCCAGGACGTCATGGCCTAAGGACGTCATCCTAACCGTCTAAAGGCAACATTCATGGTCCGATGGGAACTTGCATCATGTCTAATTTTATGCACAATATACGATTGTATTGTTTCTATTTGCAGGTAAAATCGACATGCAACGGCCGTCCCGGCAGGAGCCCGCTCCGGCGCCCGCAACCACATCAAACCTAAGCATTTCCACAAACCTACCACATACCCAACCCGAGATATTGCGTCCGTTCTCGAGAAGTCTCCATCGGCATACTCCGCCGACTGATCTTGAACTACATATGGCCTGATTCTTGTAAAACCAGGGATATGTAGTCAGCTCAAAAGCCAGGGCACGTCCTAAGCTTATTCGAACCATTCGCTCGGTCAAAATTGGCCATCACATCTTTACTCGACAACTCTTTCATCCTTCCCGGGTAAAGAGGGGCAGTTGTTGATACCTAATTTTTCCCTGTATATTTTTAATAGGAAAAATACTTTCAAAATAGCATATGTATGCATATATAAGTATGTCCAAATGTTTTATTATTTTTTCTTAATTTTTTAAAAATTTTAGATCAATTTATTGCCCTATTTTATCCAGAAAAACCCAATAATTATTCCCGAAATTAACATTTTTGGTGATTCATTTATTGGATTCTCATATTTATGCCAAAATATAGCTAATATAATTTTTTGCATATTTCTACAAAGACATTTAGTATTTTTAAAGCTAAATTGCATATAATTGCAACATTAGCCTCTTTTAAGATTTAATTGTGTTTATACTTAAAAAAAAATTAAGCCCAGTATTTTTAAATTGATAATTACAGATTAATAATCATTTTTACTCTTTTAATTTCTTTTCAGAAATCAATTTGCTATTTTTATAAAATAAATAAGGGAAAATTGGCTATTTGAAATCTAGCCCATTTTATTTCAAATGTAGCCTGATTTTGAACCCCATTTTAAACCGAATCTGAAGCCCAATTTCCCAAACCCAATTCCCATTCAAACCGACCCACAACCCACTTAAATAACCCAACCCGGATCTCCTACCTAACCCTTCCAATATCCCAATATCGGCCCTTTCCATTTTTAATCTCAAACGACCTCTTACCCCACCCCATTTCACACACTCCTCCGCCTCTGAACCCCTTTCTCTCTCAATCCTCTCTGAAACCCTCTCAAACCCTAGCGGCCGCAATCAAGTACAACCCTAATACCTCCCAAATCTTTGGCTTCCAAGGTTATCAGGAGACCTGTATCAACCCACATGGCTTCTATGTGTTCGATTCTTATGGTCTCAAGGCTAGAGTTTGAAAGAGCTTGGTCCAGACCTTGTTCGATTTTAGTTCATGACTGTTCTCCGACCTTTTCTCCAGCCAGCCATGGCTATTCGAGTTAGACTCTTGACTCTCCTGCTTAGATTGTTGATTTTCAAAGCCTTTCTCACCACTTGGGGTTCTTCTGAAACCCTAGCCTTTAAGGTTCTTTCGATTTCTTTTTAGATCTGCTTCAGGTCAATGTTTGCTTTGAACTTCTAAGCGTTTTTCTCAAATTTTCTTTTTAAACTCTGCTTTCAAAACCCCTTATATTTTCAATTAGGGTTTCTGTTAAGATATTTCAAAACGTTTCTCTGATTCTTTGACATGTTTGGTTATGTTTGCTTATATCGTTCTTCTACCTGAGTTTGCATGTTAAAACCCCTAATTTCTTTTGACTATTTATTAAATGAATGTTTTTTTGCCTGAGTTTTGTCCGATCTGTTTGTTTGTCCTTTTTATTTTTTTAAAAAAACCCTTTCTATTGTTGAAAATCTTATGGTTTTGGGTTTGAGACTGTTCGTTTAAATGCATGACTCGATTTGAAGTTGTCTATCCCTTATTCCTTTGTATGATTCTTCTGACTCTGGTTTTCTATCATCTCTAAAACTCAAATATGTTCGAAACCCTAATTTTCAAACGGGGTTTTCCTCAGCTGCTACTGTGAGATCTTCACATGCTTTGATATTCTATGTTTCTTTGCTACTGATTCAATGTGACATGACCTACTGAACTGTCATGCTTCGGGTGTTGCTGTCTACTGAGTTTTTGTGCTACTTTGTGTGCTATTTCCCCTGGCCAATAGACTAGGCCTCGCATGTATAATGTTTATGCACCCTATTTATATGCTGAGTCTCCTTCTCTGGCTAATTTTCAAACTCGTGACTGAATTTAAACTTTTCCTTTGTGAAATTCTGATTTCACTCGCCTATTAAGGTTAATTGATTTCTTTTCCTGTTTTGTCTTACTGAATCCTTTCCAAAACTAGAGTATCCCTGTACCTAGACTCAAATTGCTTACTTTTTAATTTATTACTTCTTTTATGGAAACTGTCAGCCTAACTTTTTAATTTATTGCTTTCCTTATTTTGAACATGTCACTGCCCGTTAAGCAAGTGACCCCTTAATTAAGGGCAATCACTTGTATAATTGATTCTGAATCATGATTGTTTCCATGTTTGTAGCTTATTACCCCTTTGTCACTCGATTTCAAAAAAAAACTATAAATACCCGGTGCTTCTTCTCTTTGAAAACACGAACACTTTTAGTTCTGAACTCACACTTACACTCAAATACTCTCTCTTGCTTTACTACTTGTGTTGTTGCCTGTTTAGCCGGCTGAAAGCCAAGGCTATATTTCGAAGTCCTGCTACTTTTCTTTACTGCACTTTGCTTCTTCGACCGGTACGGTATGCTCTAATTAAGTTTTCAGCACCAACAACAACATGCTTGTTTACTGATTTTTTGCATTCTTGTCTGCCTACTGTTTGTATTCAATCCAGTACCATTATTTAGCATGTTGTAGTTTCCCCTGCCCCCATTCTAAATCAATGTATGATAACCTGTGAATCCTAAATCCGTACCCCGATGTGTTTAATACTTATGGTTTGTTTGGGGCATGACAGCATCGAATATTGCTGAGCACGACCCAAATTTGGTCCTCCTAGGATCATAACCCCCATGTTACCCTTATATGTTGTGTGTTCTGGTTGATTTACAATCATGACAGTACTTCCTATTGCTGTGCATTCCCAGAATTAACTCATGCCTAAGTATATAGGCTCCTTGCAATGGATTCCCAATTCCCTGCCCCCTTGGTGTGAAATTATCAACTCTTTGAAGTGTTAATGGCTGTCTCTCATCACCCTTTTCCCTCTCCTTTATTCCCTCAGCTCTTAGAATTCAATTTCTACACTTTTCACTCTATTCTTAGACTTATGTTCTGCCCCCCCTCATATGAGCCTTGCCTTGGGACCCGTGAGCTCCCTCTGAACTTGGACACATAAGGGTTGGCATTTCCACACTGCACTTGTCCCTATTCTGTTTATGTAACTTGGGTGTGAGCACTGCCCGGGGTCCTATTGAGGCCCTTAAGGAACTCTAACACACTCAACTTTGAGAAAGGCTTTGAAGCAATGACATCTTAAGGTAGTTTATTCCATAGCTCAGGGAGGAACCAAGAATCGGACCTCCTCTAGTTGTATTATATTCATTTCGATGTATTTAGTATTCCTGATTTGTAATAAGTTTGTAATAAACATTTGGGGCTGGCTAGTGAAAAGGGCTGGGTATTTATGCATGTCAAGGGTAGAAAATATGCCTATAGGGTATTTTAAATCCTGCATACTCAAACTGCATTTAGAAACCATGCCTATAGGGTATTTTAAATCATGCATACTCAAACTGCATTTAGAAACCATGCCTATAAGGTATTTTAATTCTGTGCCTTAGACATCATGCCTATAGAGATTTATTTACTCTACATGTTTAACTTCACATCTAGATAACCTGCCTATAGGGATTATCTAAAATTCTGCACATTTGTCACCGTTTAGATATCATATTTTTTTAGAGCCCAATTGGTTATAACCCAGTAGCATGTTGAAATCGGTAACATATAGAAATCATGCCTATAGGGTTTCTTAAGTAAAGTCCTATTCGTTTCTACTCACATGCAATGATAAGTATCATGTCTATAAAGTTCTAAAACCAGTAACGCATAGAAATTATGCCTATAGGGATTCTTAAATAAATCTGAGTCTTTCCATTCACATTCAATGTTAGATAGCATGCCCATGTGGATTAAAATTAGTAATAGTAGATACCATCACCTGTAGAGTCTGGAACTAGCCTAATTTAAATTCGTCCCTTCTGCACCCTTTTTACTAACCTAATTCCTTTACTTAAGAAGGTTTAGCAAGCATGCCTAGAGGATTTAAAACAGTTCGTTCTGAGTTATTACTGTTTCGCCACATTCTGAATTGAATAGATACCATGCTTCTAAGGTCTCACCTAAACACTTAGGCAGTATAAATAAAACTGAACTCGCCTCTGTTATTAGTTTAAGTGCCACAATCAGTAGGTAGGTCCGATTCGTGTTTCCTAACTGAGTCATGTAATAAGCCAGGCCTGCCGCAACAACAATCTCCTCTTCCTTCAAGTATTTTTAGAATCAGACCTTTACTCGTTTGTTTAAGTCATGCTATGGGGTTGTTTGTGTGAGGAGGTATATTTGAGCCTTATGTGTTTATGTGTTTCCCCTTTAATGTGCAGTCTTTTATATGTTTTGCACGTCGCCTTAGATTTTTTACCTTTGAAACTTCAAATCAGCCTAACATCTCTCCCTTTAGGATTAGTAGTCCTAAGTGCCTCCGAGAATGATAGGAATGGGACGGGTAATAGCATGCAATAGTGTTCGAGACCAATCCGCGCTTTAGTTCCTTAAACGGGGTGGGAAGGGTAAATATGGATATGATGACCGGTGCGCTAATGCCACGTGTAGCCCCTCTTTTGAGGAGTGGTTACCAGATATTGCATTGATGTGATCCATATTTTAATAAACCTAGGACCCCCCTTCCTTCATTTCCCCCTTTCTTTTTTTTAGCATTGTAATTCCTTATTTAAAAATCAGCTCTTTTAATTGCTCTTTCAAACTTGGTTTACTTTCAAACCATTGTGTATTGAAATCCCCTCTTATTTGAGCCTTATCTGCTTATATGTTAATTGCACCCCAAATTCACAATAACTGTCTGGCCGGGAACCACACTAGTGGATCCTGAGGGGTGTCTAACACCTTCCCCTAGGATAATTTCAAGCCCTTATCCTATCTCTGGTTATTCAAATGACTTAGAATTGAATTTCTATTGGTGTCCTAATGCACCTGAACTCATTAGGTGGCGACTCTTCAAATGCAAAACCCAGTTCCCAAAAGGAACGAGTTGTCCCTCCAAATGTCATAACCCGATTTCCGCAGAGGAAAAAGGGGGCGCGACAGATACGGGGCCATGATTGCCGCAGTATCAGATTTAGCCCTGGCCAGCTCAACAGCAGATTCGGCTTTAAGCTCCTTGATCCCGAGGCCCCGAGCTTGGCTATCCTCCTTCACACTTCGAAGCTGGCATTCGAGCGAAGCTAACTTCTCTCTTAGAGTTTCCTTCTCAGAAGCGAGATTGTCCATACCTTGTCTCAACCCCAGGGTGTCGTTTTCTTTAACCTTAATCTCCTCCCGAAGTTGCACCTCCAAGTCGGCCTTCTACTGAAACTACAAAATTAAAAATGTTAGTCGCTAAGACAAACAGGTGCATAACAGACCTTCGAGAGCTGTGTTACCTTCTCCACATACTCGGCTCGACCTTCGCATGCCTGCGTCAACTCAACTCGGAGATCATGGATCTCCACCTTTTTCTTAGCATAGAGGTTTTTTACAACGTCCCTCTCTTCCGAAGCCTTCTTAAGCTCAGCCTCGCATCGACAAAGTTCGGTTTGGGATTTGGAAATGCCCTTTTATGGAGCACCACAGCCTTCATAAAGAGGGAGGAAATAAGATTCAGAACAGCTAAAACAACGGCGCATGCATAAAAAATAGAAAACTCACTTGTTCAAAAATGAAAAAAGCATCTGGGTCGGGTCCATCTTAGGGCCCTACAAGACATTCTCGAAAGATGTTATGCCCCTCATGGCTTGCCTCCACTTTAGAAGATCTCAAATTCTAAGCCTCATTGATTTGTTCCTAGGAGAACTCAGGGCCAAGAGGAGAATCATTCACGTTGATTACCCTAAGTGATCTACTCGGGGTATTCTTTTTTACTTGAAGAGGCTTGGGGTTAGGATGATCGGCCTCGTCCTCCAAATGATCTCCCGGGTGAGGTGCCTTCTTTCGGGACGTTGGTTCGGGGACTTTGTTTGAACTCCCTTCGGAGATTTCTTCGGCTCCGGAATGAGCCACATCTGTCACGACCCCAGTTCGCCCTCTGTGAACTGTCGTGGAGGCATCTAGTCTCTACGACTAGGTAAGCCTAACAGTGCGGAAGATAAACAAAACTTGCGGAAGAAATAATTTAAAATCGAAAATAACCGAATGAAACAGTATTAAAATGCCGTTCGGCATATACATTACAACTTCTCAAAAACTAATACACTTTCCCAAAACCCGGAATCTCATGAAACCACAAGCCTTGGAATATCTAACAGTGTCTAACTCTGGAATGTCTAACAAGGAACGGAAATACATAAGGGCTAATACTTAAAAGCAAGAATAGAAAGGGACTCCTCGGTCTGCGGACGCGGCAGATATACCTTGAAGTCTCTACAGAAGCGCCTCGCCTCAAAGGTGATAAGACTGAGCGAAAGTACCTAGATCTGCACATGAAAAACATGCGCAGAAAGGGCATGAGTACACCACAGCAGTACTCAGTAAGTGCCAAGCCTAACCTCGGTCGGGTAGTGACGAGGAAGGTCATGGCCCTACTGAGTTAAAATAAATAAAATATAAGGGTTAACAGTGTGAGATAAAACAGTATAAATAAGTGCAACAGTAAGAAATAACATAGAATTGAAAGAACAACAACAACTAGAACAGAGGCAAACAAACCACGGAAAGAATTACAGCTCAACACAGAGATAACAACCGGGGCACCTTCCAGGATACCATCTTGTAGTCCCAATTACAACTATCCAGTGGATCTCCCGGGATCCCGTCCCGTAGTCCAACTATCAATGTACGGGGATCTACCGAAATCCCGATCCGTAGTCCCAAATATAAATACCCAGTACTGGGGGAATCTACCGGGTGCATTCCCGTAGTTCCATATAACTGTGCAGGGGGATCTACTGAGAATCTAACCCGTAGTCCCAAAGTAAATGTGCGGGGGGATCTACCAGGAATCTAACCCGTAGTCCCAAAGTAAACAGACAAGGGGGGAGCTACCGGAATCCCACATACGTAGTCCCAATGTAAATACACAGCAGCAACAAGAAAAATATTCAGAGAAGGGAAATTTCATATTAAGGCAACAAATAACTCTAGCCTAGCATGCTGCACAGAGTTCAGGTAAACAGATTAAACAATCAAAGCAATCAAATCACTTAGACATGCTTTCCTAAGCTAACAACAGGCTAATAGTACAAGTAATAAAAACGGGAAAGGAAACATGCTGATAAATACTTAATGAAAACCAGATTTTCCAATAATTTGCACAAGTACGCACTCGTCACCTCACGTACAAGGCTTTTCAATTACCAAATATACCAATCCTAAGGGGAAGGTCCCCCACACAAGGTTAGACAAGCCACTTACCTCGAACCGGCTCAAAATCAACCCGAGACCACGTTCTTGCCACGAGTACTCGACTCCAAATGGCCCAAATCTATTCAATTCAACTTCACAATGTAAATAACACTTCAAGCAACTGATTCTACAATTAAATTCTAAGCTAAAATGCGAAATTAGGTAAAAATGACCAAAACGCCCCTCGGGCCCACATCTCGGAATCGGGTAAAATTTATATTTTCAGAATCCTCACACTCTCATGAGTCTAACCATATCAAAATTATCCCAATCCGATGTCAAATACCCAATCAAAACTCAATTTCTCAGTCTAAGAACTTTTCCCCCAATTTCCACCAAAATTTCGAAATTAAAGGATGGATTTAAGTGTAGATTCATGGAATTTAGTCTAAACCGAGTAGGAATCACTTGTCCAAATCGCCCAGGTGAAAATCCCTTCAAAAATCGCAATCTTCCGAGCTCCCAAGTCCAAACAAACCCTCGATTTTGGGTTTTAAAATCTACCCAGGGATTCCCTTAATCGCGATCGCGGAAGACCAGTCGCGATCGCGAAGAACAAAACCTACGCACCTCAGACTTACCTTACGCGGACGTGATAGTCCATACGTGAACGCGATGCTTCCGCTGCTCAGCTCTACGCGATCGCGGTTGACCTCATGCGATCGCGAAGAGAAATCTTCCACTCCTCAGCTGCTCACTTTTTCCTCTTCGCGAATGCGGCGTAGCCCACGCGTTTGCGATTCAACTTCTGCTAATACTACGCGTCCGCACTCCTATTCCCGTGATCACGTAGAACGAAATCCCCTCTGCCTCATCCAAGCCTTCGCGATCGCGAGCGTCCTCACGCGATCGCGAAGAAGAAAAGCCTGCAACAAAAACCAACAAAAAATCTGATCCTTCTCCAAGTCCAAAAAATGATCCGTTGAGCATCTGAAACACACCCGAGGCCCCCAGGACCTCAACCAAACCTACCAACATATCCCATAAGTTCATTCAAACTTGTTCCAACCTTCGGAACGCTCAAAACAACATCAAAACGCCTATTTTTCATCGGATTCAAGCCTAAGAATTCCAAAAACTCTAAAAACACGCTTTCGATCAAAATGTCTATCAAACCTCGTCTGAATGACCTGAAATTTTGCACACACGTCTCATTAAACACTAAGAGCTACTCCAACTTCCGGAATTCTATTCCGACCCTCGGATCAAAATCTCACTATCGAACCGGAAACTTCAAAAATTCGACTTTCGGCATTTCAAGCCTAAATTAGCTACGGACCTCCAAAACACAATCTGAACACGCTCCTAACCCCGAAATCACCCAACAGAGCTAACAGAACCATTAGATTTCCATTCTAAGGCCATCTTCACATTGTTTTGACTACGGCCAACTTTCCAACACTTAAGCTCTCATTTGGGGACTAAGTGTCCCAAAACTCTCCGAACCACAAAACCGAAAATCCCGGCAATCAATATAGCAGAATTAAACTTGGGGAAAGAGGTTAATGGGGGATCGGGGCATTAATTCTTAAGACGACCGGCCGGGTCGTCACAACATCGACCGCCACCGGCTTAATAGGCTTCGAAGCATCAATATTCTTTCTTTCGCGGGTTACCAACAGGCAATCATTGTCTTCTTCTTCCTCCTGGTGCCAAAGGCATTGGGCCATTTCCGAATATAAGGTCGTTGTGTCGGTCTTAGGCCTTCGAGCTCTTCTTTATCTTCGGAGGGTTTTCAAATGACTCTCTTCTTATTTATCTTTCTTTAGAAGGCTTCGGAACCTCCACTTCATCAGCCGGGGCCGACTGCAACTCAACAGCGTCTCCAAGACCTACATGAAACCAAGGTAAGTATCCCATAACGGAAGTATAGGAAAGAAAACAAGAGAACTCACTGTTGTTTTTGGCCTCCCATCGACCCTTGACCAGATCTTGCAAGCAACGATGCGAGTAAGGATGCTTTCCCACTACCAAATATACACATCCTGATCGACAATCGCGCCAAGCATGAACTCCAATCCTTTGTAGATTGCTTCGCGGGTTATCACCAAATCTGGATGGATGAAGAAGACGCAGAGAAAACAACTTTCATCACACCGTGGGGAGTATACTGCTACAAGATGATTCCATTCGGTCTAAAGAATACTGGGGCTACTTACATGAGAGCCATGACAACCATCTTCTATGATATGATACACAAGGAAATAGAGGTGCATGTTGACGACGTCATCATCAAATCCAAGAGGGTCGCGGATCACAGAGCAGACTTGAGAAAGTTCTTTGACAGGTTAAGGAGGTAAAATCTAAAACTAAACCACGCAAAATGTGCATTCGGGGTTCCCGCAGGAAAGTTGTTGGGATTCATTGTCAGTCGCCGAGAAATCGAGTTGGACCCATCCAAAGTTAAGGCTATTCAAGAGTTACCACCACCAAAGAGCAAGAAGGACGTGATGAGCTTCCTAGGACGTCTCAACTACATCAGTCGCTTCATAGCACAGTCCATAGTTATATGTGAACCCATCTTCAAAATGTTGAGGAAAGATGCTAAAACGTGTTGGACCGAAGATTGTCAGAAGGCTTTTGACAAAATCAAGGAATACCTGTCCACACCACCAGTCCTAGTCCCGCCAGAACCTGGGAGACCTTTGCTACTCTATCTATCTGTATTAGATGGAGCTTTTGGATGTGTTTTGGGAAAACATGACGAGACAGGAAGAAAGGAGCAAGCCATATACTACTTGAGTAAGAAGTTCACACCTTACGAAGCCCGATACTTTCTGCTGGAACACACTTGTTGTGCTTTGACCTAGACAACAAGAAATTGAGGTATTACTTCTGTGCCTACACCACATACCTCATATCCAGGATGGTCCCTCTGAAGTATATCTTTCAGAAGCCCATGCCAACTGAGAAGTTAGCCAAGTCGCAGATACTGTAAAGTGAGTTCGATATCGTCTGCGTAACTCAGAAGGCGGTCAAAGGACAAGCATTGGCAGACCATCTTGCTGAAAATCATGTGGGAGGAGAATACGAACCCTTGAAAGCGTATTTTCCTGATGAAGAAGTATTATTCATAGGAGAGGACGCTGCTGAAGCCTACGATGGTTAGAGAATGTTCTTTGATGGAGCTGCAAACTTCAAAAGAGTGGGCATCGGAGCAGTTTGGGTATCAGAAATAGGTCAACACTACCCTGTATCCGTGAAGCTTAGGTTTCCATGCACTAACAACATGGCAGAATACGAAGCTTGCATCATGGGGCTCAATCTGGCCATCGATATGAATATACAAGAGCTGCTGGTAATTGGTGATTCGAGTTTTTTGGTACACCAGGTTCAAGGAGAATGGGCTACGAAGAACACCAAGATACTGCCATACTTGTATCATGTGCAGGAGTTAATGAACAGATTCACAAGATAGAATTCAAACATGTACCCAGAGTTCAAAATGAGTTTGCAGACGCACTGGCCACCTTATCATCAATGATACAACATCCAGACAAAAATTTCATCGATCCTATCATGGTGAAAATCCATAGCCAGTCGTCTTACTGTGCTCATGTTGAAGAAGAAACGGATGGAAACCCTTGGTTCCATGACATGAAAGAATATTCGACGAAAGGAGAATATCTAGAGCAGGCAAACCATACTCAGAAACGCACGTTGCGGAGGTTGTCCAATCACTTCTTCCAAAGCGGAGGGACCCTGTATTGAAGAACTCCTGATCTGGGGTTGTTAATGTGTGTTGACACAAAGGAAACTTCCAGATTGCTCGAGGAGATACATGCCGGAACTTGTGGACCACATATAAATGGTTTTATTCTAGCCAAGAAGATACTCAAAGCTGGGTATTTTTGGATGACCATGGAAACGGATTGCATCTGGTACGTAGAGAAATGCCACAAGTGTCGGGTACATGCGGATATGATAAAGGTACCCCCAAATGAGCTCAATGCAACAAGTGCACCTTGGCCTTTTGCTGCCTGGGTAATGGATGTCATCAGCCCAATCTAGCCCACTGCTTCAAACGAGCACCGGTTCATTTTAGTAGCCATCGACTATTTCATAAAATGGGTAGAGGCCGCATCTTACAAAGTTGTAACCAAGGAAGTCGTTGCAGACTTTGTCAAGGATCGTATTGTTTGCCGATTCGGAGTTACCGAGTCCATTATCACTATTAATGCCGCCAGCCTTAACAGTGACCTGATGAAAGCCATGTGTGAAACCTTCAAAATCAAGCACAAAAACTCTACAGCATACAGACCTCAAATGAATAGAGTTGTGGAAGCTGCTAACAAGAACATCAAGAAAATACTTAGGGAAATGGTAGAAAACCACAAACAATGGCCCGAGAAGTTACCCTTTGCCCTATTGGTGTACCGTACCACGGTCCGCACATCAACTGGGGTAACTCCCTATTTACTGGTTTATGGTACCGAAGCTGTCATTCCTGCCGTGGTAGAGATTCCTTTTTTAAGAATCATACAGGAAGCCGAGCTCAGCGATGCAGAATGGATAAGGAGCCGCTATGAGAAACTGGCCCTTATTGACGGAAAGAGAATGAACGCAGTATGTCACGGTCAGCTTTATCAGAACAGAATGTCTAGAGCTTTCAACAAGAGGATCAAACCAAGGCAATTCGCACCGGGACCGTTGGTGCTGAAGAAGATCTTCTCGCATCAAGATGAAGCCAAAGGGAAATTCTCTCCAAACTGGAAAGGTCCTTACATTGTTCACCAGGTGATAACAGGAGGAGCACTCATACTTGCAGAAATGTATGGAGATGTCTGGCCAAAACCAATCAATTCAGATGCAGTCAAGAGATACTATGTTTAGATTGTGACTACGTATACTTCAGAGACTACGTATACTTCAGAGAGGTTGTCGACCTCAATTATACTTGTAGACAGTGAACAATGGTAAGGTTTTCAAGCGCAAAACAAGTTACATATTCACTTTGGAGGAAAGACGACAAATTTGTGATTGGGTTACGAAATTGAAGATGCTTGAAGGTTATGCGTCGGATCTGGGGAAAAAAGTAGATATCGAGGTAGGGAAGTTGAGCCATTTGAAAAGTCATGACTGTCATGTTTTCATGGAGACTTTAGTGCCTATTGCATTTTGCGGTTTGCCTGAAAGAATCTGGAAACCCATCACAGAGATTAGTTTTTTTTTGAAAGACTTGTGTTCTACTACCTTAAGGGAAGAAAACCTAGTTTGGATGGATTAGAAAATTCCTGTAACTTCTAGTAAGATGGAAAAAATATTTTCATGTGGTTTCCTTGATGTGATGGAACATCTTCCAATCCACCTTGTACATGAGGCACGACTTGGAGGGCCTGTTCAGTGCAGATGGATGTATCTCTTTGAGAGGTAATATTATATGTTTGATGTAATATTTTATTTTATTTGAATGTTCTTGGCTAACATGACATTATGTAGGATAATTGGCAAATGCAAACAATTTGTTAAGCTGAGGAATAGGATTGAAGGATCTATATGCGAAGCCTATTTTACAAAGGAAACTGCACATTTTTGTTCTTACTATTTTGAGATTAACGTGACAAGTTCTAGGAATAGGCCCAATAGGCACATTGTCGTATGTGAATGATCCATTATATCTACCAATGTCCATCTTCAATCAACCAGGCTTTAGAAAGAGAAGTTTGAGTGATATGGAGTACAAGTCAGCTACAATGCATGTGTTGCTAAATTGTTTTGAAGTTCAATCATTTCTTAAGTAAGTATTTATTTATTAGTAATCAAAATGTAAAATTTACAGTGATTACATATTGATTCAACTACTAAATTTTTTTATGTGTCACAGTCACTTCGTGGGTCAATTTGGCCATGATACTGTATATACGAGTTTTGATACGTGGTTCAAACAGTTTGTAAGTTTATCCTGATAATGTATTTCTAAAGTTCCCGACATATATATATATATATATATATATTGGTGTAAATCATCTAAATAATGGTGTAAATCAATTTTTGAAAGATATGTCTTGGGGACCCGAGCTTCAGGTCATAACAATGTCTAAGTATGTAGTGAATGGTTATAAGTTTCATACAAAGNGCCTTTATAGACGGAAAGAGAATGAACGCAGTATGTCACGGTCAGCTTTATCAGAACAGAATGTCTAGAGCTTTCAACAAGAGGGTCAAACCAAGGCAATTCGCACCGGGACCGTTGGTGCTGAAGAAGATCTTCTCGCATCAAGATGAAGCCAAAGGGAAATTCTCTCCAAACTGGAAAGGTCCTTACATGGTTCACTAGGTGATAACAGGAGGAGCACTCATACTTGCAGAAATGTATGGAGATGTCTGGCCAAAACCAATCAATTCAGATGCAGTCAAGAGATACTATGTTTAGATTTTTTACATTCCTTCATATGATGTAACTGAACTACGGTTGAACTGATTCCCATTTAAGTGGGGATACGTAGGCAGCCCTGTGGGTTCAGTCATATCTTAATAAAATTTTCATGTCCCCCAGCACCAGAAACTGGGGCAGAATTTTGAGGAGGACCCTCAAAATTTCGGAGCAAGTCCAGCCAATGCCTTCATATGCCAGACAGTCAGAAAATGGTTAAAAAACCGGGGCTGAATTTTGAGAAGGATTCTCAAAATTCCGGAGAAGATTCAACAAGTTTCGTCACACGCAAAACGGCCGAAGGATCACTTACCAAACTGGGGTAGAATTTTGAGGAGGACCCTCAAAATTCTAATACAAGAAAGCTTCAATGTCTCTGAAATGTGTTACAGTCACTAGTTCATCTAAAATTACTTGATATTTCACTATGTTTACTAAAATAACTCCATTTTCATCAATAAATGCATATTTTCGAAAACTCTATTTTCGTGACAGCCAGGTGCTACCCAGGGCAACTCAAACAAAGCCTCTAGAACGAAGCAAAGCACCGCCTGCCAGTAGACAAAGGCACGAACCAACCTCCCCTTACATAACTTACAATTTTCCTTTGGATGCAGGCGTGGTGAACATAACAGAAGTATTCGCAAACATACACATATCAAAGTCACTATCAATCATGCCACCAGACGCAAATATATCTCCAACTAAGAAATATTCAACTCCTATTTTTCACTTATTCACTGCATAAGGCTAAGCACTTCCTTCTCTCTGCATGAGACTAAGCTCTGTCTCAAATCTTGCATGAGGTTAAGCCCTGCCTCCATATTTGCGTAAGGCTAAGCACTGCCTTCTCTATGCATGAGACTAAGCTCTGTCTCAAATCTTGCATGAGGCTAAGTCCGTCCTCCATACTTGCATAAGGCTATACGTTGCCTTCCCTTTTGCATGAGACTAAGCCTCGTCTCCAATCTTGCATGAGGCTAAGCCCTTCCTCCATATCCGCATGAGAGACTAAGCCCTGTCTTAAATCTTGCATGAGGCTAAACCCTGCCTCCATATTTGAATAAGACTAAGCATTGCCTTCTCCTTGCATGAGACTAAGCCCTGTCTCAAATTTTGCATGAGTCTAAGCCCTGCCTCGATATTTGCATAAGGCTAAGCACTGCCTTCTCTTTGTATGAGACTAAGCCCTATCTCAAATCTTGCATGAGGCTAAGCCCTGCCTTCCTTCTTGCATAAGGCTAAGCACTGCCTTCTCTTCGCATGAGACTGAGCCCTGTCTCAAGTCTTGCATGAGGCTAAGCCGTGCCTCCGTATTTGCATAAGGCTAAGCACCGCCTTCTCACGATACTAAGCATTGTCCCTCCCTGCATAAATGTTGCTCTATTCTAAACTTGGCTCTATCTTCTTCCCTCGGGGCTAAGCTCTGCCCCCAAAACTCTGCACAAGACTAAAACTCTATCTTGTTGTCGCCTTTGGTATCATGTATCTGCATTTCATGGGCTGATGTATAGCCAATTTTTCCAAAGGTGTCATAGTCCAAAGACATCATCCTCATAGCCTGAAGACACCATGTCATGGCTTGAGGATCTTTCAATACTGCACATCATTATTCAAAGGCGTCATGGTTCAGAGGCACCATTCTCATGGCCCGAGAACATCATTTCATGGCCTGCGAATCTCTTATCTCATGGTTCATGGCCCGGGACATCATGATCCAAGGAAGTCATCTTCATTGTCCAAAGACAACCTTCATGGTTTAAAGGGAATTTGCATCATGTTTAAATTCTCGCAGTAATCTATATACTTGGATGCATCGTATTTTGAGTTTTGCAGGTAGTCCAGGAAGTAATCGTTCTTCAAAAGGAGCAACCTTCGCTCCGGTTTCCGCTCATACCATCTTCACCTTGTCATTATAACCGATTCCCCATCAATTACCCACCTTACTCTGTGACCATTCAGATATCTTCCCTATGAAACATCCGTCATACTTCAAACTCATAATCAGTAGTCCATCCGATATTACCCTTCACAAAAGTACCTTTGCCTAAACTGGCTACCATTCTTATAACGACTCCATCGGCTTCATTCACCATTGGATCCATAACTACAAATGGTCTGATTCTTGTAAAACTAGGGATATGTAGGCAACTCAGAGACCAGGGTTCGGCCTCCATTTTTTCAAAACACCCATTCGTTCAAAACAGGTCATCATTTCGTACCCGAAAACTTTTTCATCCTTCTCGGGTAAAAAGGGACAGCTGTTGATACCCAATTTTTTCCTCATATATTTTATGCAGACACTTTCAAAATATTGTACATGCATTTACAAACATGCACAAGTATTTTTATAATTTTTCTATAATTTTTAAAGGCCCTAAATCAATTTATTTCTGCTATTTTAATTATATAAATATTCAATAATTACCCGTCATATTACTTTACAATAATTTAATCATCTAAATTCATCATTTATGTTCATATGAGTGTTCAAATATTTTAATTGCATTTTTTACAATTACATTTGCATTTTTAAGACTATAGGTGCATATTTTGCAATAATAGCCCATACATATGCATAACTACATTATCTATTAGAAAAAATGATTTTTTATATTTTTATAATGTTAAGTAATTATTATAAATCACCTTCATGCATAAAAATTATTTTTATCATTTAATTAGCTATTTTTATAAATTATTTTATTAATTAATTCGGTATTTAACAAATAGCCCTTTAATTAGGTCTAAATTCGGACCCCCTCAGCCCAATTTAGCCCAAACCACCCCAGTGCATAACCAAATGACCACTACCTAAGCCCAAACCACCCCAGTGCAAAACCAAATGACCACTACCTAAGCCCAAACCACCCAGTGCAAAACCAAATGACCTCTATTCGTGGCCGTTTATCTCTGAGATCAACGGTCCACAGTCACCCTTTTCTTTTTTAACCCAAACGACCCCCTAACCTTAGTCATTCTCCACAAATCGCCGCCCCTGAATCCCCATCTTCTCTCTTCTCTCTGAGACCACCCAAACCCTAGATGCGCCGTCACCCCTAAACCTCCCAAACCCCTTCAATCCCTAACCAAATATGGGGTTATTTGGGGTTTTGCTACCCTATCTAACCTATTACTTCTACTGGTTGTTTGATTCTCATTTCTTTCTGAGGAGACCTCGAAAAGGTTTGACTCAGAGTCGACCTAGGCTTTTTGTTTCCTTATGAACACCGCCTTGTGTTTATCAACGTTTGTGAGTATCGTTGGTCTTGTGGTTGTGGTTAGATTTTACTTTATCCCGCCCCTTTTCTCAAAACCCTCATCTTTTCAACATGAATCTGTTCAGATCTTTTATAGATCTGGAGTGAATTTTGGGTTGATCCAGTAGTTTTTTTAAGAAATCTCTTGTTCTCTTTATTGTTAATCGATTTTAGTATCCCTCCAGATTAGGGTTTTGCTACCTTATTATTTGCTTGTTCGGATCTCTTTGGACCTGAAAAGATTTCGAGTTCCTACAACATTTTTTCTTAAAGATTTTCTATTTTCCCTATTGTTAAACGATCCTAACGTTCTCTAAGAACTAGGGTTTCACTTTGTCTGTTTCTGCGAAACTTTTCTAAAAAACCCCTATGTGTTTGATTCCCTTTTTCTACTAATTCTTGCACGACTATGTTCCAGCTTTTAGTTTGTTTGATTATTCATTGTTCGCTCCAATATTTGCCTGTTATTTTGAGTGATTGACTGAGTACCTAAACTGCCTAGGGTTTGAAATTTTCTTTGTTTACTGAGGCGATTACTTCCCGTAATTATATTTACTTTCCTTATTTTTGGGACTCCTAATTGGTACTACTTGTCTTAATTGTTCCTGCTAAGCTTAATTTGTGGGCTGATGGACTTACCAACTCCAGATTGGCCGCTAATTTACTGGTGTTACCTTATTTGTGTGACTAATTTCTTGTTACTTACCGGATTTTTAGTGTTCTGACTCTAATTGGATATCAGACTTACCACTTACCTTATTTTGACCTCAATTCCGAGTTATTTTGGATACAATCCCATGAATTTTGCCTATTGATTGGCCCTGTCATGCCTAATTGATTGACTGATTGTTTTCTTTACCTTATTTTCAAACCTCTAAACTGCTTTACCTTATTTACACTACTCTACTCAATGCTATATAAGCCTCACTCCTTTTCTTTAATACACACGCACACAGATATAGAAAGACACAAAAAGTTCTTGTTCTCTTCCTCTATCGCAATCTTCTACTCTTTGATTGTTGCACTGTCTAGCCGGCTGGAAGCCGAGGCTAGACCTTTGGACCATGTTTGCTTCACTCTTCTATTATTATCTCTCAATTGGTATGCCTCTACTACTGCTATTTAATTAAACCTATGTGTTTCCTTGTAATCAACATGTCTACTTCTATTTAACCTATGTGTTCAACCTGACTACTTATGTTTAATTAAACCTATGTGTTTCGCATGTTCACATGTTTGCTTATATGTAAATTAGACTTATGTCTACTTGTTTCTCAACTGGCATGTCTCATGCCCTGTTTTAAGTGTTCACCCCCTAACAGACTATTAATTTCCAGGCTCCCAGTCCCTGCTACCCCTTTGTATATGACTAACTGATTGATCCTAGCATTCCATGTCTTTGTTTAGTGTCTATCCATATACTCACCTAGTAATAGCTAGTAAACTAAGTTGAAACTCTGCTTGAAGTGATCCTGTTTCTGTCTACTGTTGGATTTTTTCCTAAGTGTTGAATGACTCTGTTTGCTCCTTACCTCCTGAAATCCAAAACTATTTCCTTAAAATTATCTCCTGTTTTCAACTCCTACTCCTAGAACACCTAGGGTCCTGCCCCTCCAGTGTGAGCATTGCCTAGGAGTCCATGAGACTCCTCTGAACTTTGACACACTGGGGTTGGCTTTCCAAAACTTGCTCACAAGGTTTCTTTAAAAAGTTTTCTGGTGGGAGCATTGCCCCGGGTCCCTGAGGCCCTTGGGAACTTTGACACACCAGGATACCATAGGGTGCACTATGAGAATATTGGCATGTTCATACTTGGTTGAAGGCCAGGTTTTTTCAGGTTTACTTTTGGGCCTATCCAGGCTCCCTATAGTTTAGCAGTATCATTCCTGTAATTCATTCATCTTTGGCCTGTAATAACAATTCTTGTAAAACAGATATCGGGGATATTAGTAAAATGGGAGGGACTTTTATATATGTTTTGTGGGTAAATCGGGTAGAAATCCTGCTCTTAGGACTGTTATGACTATCTACCTGCATTAGAAACCATGCCTATAGGTTATTGTATGCATTAGAAGACATGTTTATATGTTCATCATGTTATTCGCTCTAAATTTTTATTTATGCATGTTCATATCCGCGCTAAAAATCCTGTCTCTAGGTTGTTGTTAATTCAGCCTTAACAATCATGTTCATAAATTCTCCTATGTGCATTAGGAACCATGTTCTAGGACTTCTTTGTTACATTCACCTTGATATCATACCTGCAGTCAAATCATGTAAAATCAGTTTTTTTCAGTAGCAATCAGGCCTATAGGAAATAAGTATAAAAGCATTCCTGGCACCTAGATATCAGGCGTATATATAAACTAGTTCTGTAACGCTTGTAATTATTTTTTAACACCTAGAAAGCATGCCAATAAGACCTAATGAACCAAACTGTTTGCTTAAAATCGTTCACTAGTTTATTGCGGTTCTAATTAACAATTAGATATCATGTTTATAGGAGGTGGGTGTGGCCCCCATACAAGGATGGATAATATTAGGAATGAAGATATTCGAGAGAAGGTGGGTGTGGCCCCCATGGAGGACAAGATGCGGGAAGCAAGACTCAGATGGTTCGGGCACATTCAGAGGAGGAGCACTGATGCACCGGTGAGGAGGTGTGAGCGACTGGCTGTGGTGGGCACGAGGAGAGGTAGAGGGAGACCTAAGAAGTATTGGGGAGAGGTGATCAGGCAGGACATGGCGCGACTTAGGATTACTGAGGCATGGCCCTTAACAGAGAATTGTGGAGGTCGAGCATTAAGGTTGTAGGTTAGGGGGAAGTTGTGAATATTTCTACAGCGCACTAGAGTGAGACTGGCCAGTTAGGAGTTAGTCTTAGGATGCTACTGATGAACTAACTGATGATGGGCTTTATCTGTTGGTTATTAGTATACTTTATATCTTTTTCGTATTTCCTATATTCTTATATTGCTGTTATTTTGTTATTTTATGGTATTTTATGTTATGTTATAGATTCTATATTATTTTATGTTATTTTATTATGAGTCTATTGATAGTGCTAATATATCGTCTCTTGTTGCCTTCTTGAGCCGAGGGTCTCCTGGAAACAGCCTCTCTGCCCCTCGGGGTAGGGGTAAGGTCTGCGTACATATTACCCTCCCCAGACCCCACTTGTGGGATTATACTGGGTTGTTGTTGTTGTTGTTGTTATTGTTTATAGGAAGTCTTTGATCCACGCCTAGGAAAGCCTGTAGGACGATTAAAATCTTGAAATTATAAAATTGTGCTTTGTTTAAATGTTTGTGAACTGCCCAGATTCAGCTAGTCCTAAAATCAGTAGGCAAACTGATTAAATGCCTTCTGCCTCGCTTTAATAAAAACACTGTATATGTTCCGCTTTGTGCTCACCTAGATATCCTGCTATAAGACTTTTAAAGTATCCGAAACACTGTTGTTTGAGACGTGCAATTGCCTGCTTATTTGTGAAGGTAAACATGAGCCTTTAACTGTTCCTTTATCTGACAGTCATATTTGTTTTGCCTGTCGCTTAGATTTTCTCCTTTAAGTACGATGGAAAGTCTATATCCACCTTAACTAGAAGTCCTAAAAACCTCCAGGACCATAAGTAAGGGACGAGTAATGCACGCATAGAGTACGTTTAATTAGAATCGCTTATATAGCCACTAAGGAGAGGGTAATCGGGTAGTAAAGGATATGATGAACTGTGCGCTAATGCTATGTGTAGAACCCCAACTTGGGGACGATTACCAAGTATGGCACAGAAGTGATCCTATAGGCTAAAAAACCTAGGACCCCTTTACCCTTTTTTTTTAAACGTAATATCTATTTGTCTAAATTGCTTTGTTTGCTTATAAGACTAATTCCCCTAATTTGAGTTTGGCCGGGACCCACTGTTGTGGACCTCGAGGGTTGCCTAACACCTTCCCCTCAAGGTCATTTCGAGCCCTTACCCAATCTCTGGTAATGCAAACAGGTTTATGAGTTATTTGCTTTAGGTGTCCTAACGTACCTTAAATCCGTTAGGTGGTGACTCATCAAATTTCATACCCAATTCCCAAAAGGAAATGAGTTGTTCCCAAGAATGTCGAAACACGGACTCCGCGAGAAAAAAAGGGGCGCGACAGGTAATATAGTCTTCATATGTTTTTATTTTCGTGCTTCTCCGACTTTAGCATTTACCACCTTTGGGTTGATTTCTACAGCTTGAGAAGATAGATGTCTCGATGAGAGAGGGGCTCAGAGCCAGGGATATTGAGATTCTCGGGCTTAAGCAGCGTGTGGATGAGATAACCTCCGAGAGAGATACCCTCTAGGGGAACTTGACCTTGGTTGATCATCATCTTTAGGATGCAAGGGCGGATAGTAACAAGTATAAGGATCTCCATGCTGAATCGGTCGTCGCGCTATCTGCAGCCAAGTCCGAAGCTGATACGCTCATATCCTCATACCAAGATGATGCTGCCGCTGCGAATGCTCGAGCCAAGAAGGTGTCTGAAGAGGCCGATCTTGAACTGGCCCGATCCTTGAAGCATGCCCGATTAAGATCTCAGAGATAGGCTCTCGAGGATATACATGCAGGGAGAATCAATATGTCTGATGAAATTGAGAGGGTGAAGGCTCCAGAGGAAGAATCGGCGGCTCTTCTTTCTTCCGATGATGGTTCAGCTAGTGGTTTGGCCAGCGATTTAGAGGATGATGAAGTTGAAAGTGAAGTCCCCGAGGGGGAGGAGGCTGCTGATATTCTAGGGGCAGAGGGCCAAGCCGTTGTAGGTACAGCTCCTGAGGGAGCTCCGTCCGGTCAAGTGACCCCGGTAGTAGATTAGGTTTTTCTTTGTTTTAGTGTAATGGGCCCCTCGTGGACTTTGTAAACATCCTTTATTAATACGAGGATTTCTTTATTTTGCCTTCGATTTGCATTGAATCCAAGTGTATAACTCTAACGGTTAGTCCGAATACTAGACCCGGAACGTAATAACCTCTTAGGTTTTTGATTAGTTGATATGATGCTTCTTAAAGTCCTTTGTTATATCTCGGACTAAGCTTGGATTGATTTGCTGCGAACTCAGGTCACATGGACTTCTGAGTCCGAGTTAAGTGAGAACTGGGTATCAATTTTTTGAAGTAAGGCTAGCCTTTTCAGGCCTCGTTAA
This sequence comes from Nicotiana attenuata, assembly GCF_001879085.1. NCBI lineage: Eukaryota > Viridiplantae > Streptophyta > Magnoliopsida > Solanales > Solanaceae > Nicotiana > Nicotiana attenuata. The sequence continues at coordinate 48,969 of NW_017671235.1, forward strand.
TAGTCCTTGAGTGAGAAATTTCTCGAACTCAGGTAGCCTTTGGATTTAGCAACCGGGAGTGTTTTCCCGATCACCTGAAAATAAAGATAGCTCTCAATTGAGTGAAAATTTGTTTGATCTTGAAATAAAGATAGCCCTAAGGCTTTATATATAGTCCCCGAGTGAGAATTTCCTCGAACTCTGGTAGCCCTTGGGCTTAACAGTCGAGTGAGAGTTTGCTCGAACTCGAAATAAAGATATCCCTAAGGCTTTATTAATAGTCCCCGAGTGAGAACTTGCTCGAACTCGGGTATCCCTTAGGCTTAGCAGTCGAGTGAGCATTTGCTCGAACTCGAAATAAATATAGCCTTAAGGCCTTTTTTAGGCTAGCCCTTAAGCTCTTACGCGTTGGCCCTCAGGCTCTTTTTAGATTGGTCGATGCGACCTCTAATCTGGCTATAGTTTTCCCTCATTTTGGCAAAAGACTTTTGAAGTTTTGATTATTGCCTTGGCATGTTTTATGTTCGTCCGACTCTTTGACGGCTCATAGAGAACCTCGATTATGAGTCGATATGTGATAGCTGAGTACCTCGGGAGGTCGTCAAAGGCTGAGTTTTCAAAACCTTTTGATCGAAGACTGATTATTTTTGAAGCCTTTTTATGCGGAGCTGATATTACCAAAGCTCCTTTGCTTATGTCGTGGGTAGCCTGATTAACCGGTTCTTTTCGAAGTATTTGCAGGCCTTTAATTTTATGGCAGCGATCGGACGTCTCCGAGCTGCGCTAATTTGGCCGGAGCCTTTTGATATGATCGTAGTCTTTATGTTCGGTCGTAGCCTTTAATCCCCGGGTAAGATAACCTCGGCGCCTTTATCGAGCGTATGCCTTTTTAGGGATCTTACAAGTTTGATATATTGCCTTGATCTTAATATCAGGGTTATGACTTTTTAAGGTCTTATAAGTTTTGGCATTCCTCGTTAAGGTCTTACAAATTTGGTGTTGCCTCACTGAGGGCTTACGAGCTCGGAGTTGTCTGATCGAGGTCTTACGAATTCGAGTTTTCGATGGCTCGATGAGCTGACTGTCGATGACAGTCCTCGAGTGTTCGAGAGTTTTTTGGCCCTTGAGCCTTCTTATGAGAAAGTAGTGAACTTTTTCGAGGCACAAAGTGTTTTGATAAGAAAAGAGGCTTCCTTGATTACTTGAAATATGCTTACATCTTTTTTGCCTTTTTAGGATCGATTATTCTACATGGACACGATTCATTTGACCGTTTGGCCCAATACAACATTCTCCTATCAAGGTTCTCCTAGGCATAGTTCGATTTCTTTGAAGAGGTGACCTCCTGGGGCGATGCCCCCCAGTATTTGGGGTTGATCAAAGAGAAGCCTCAAATACTTGATGAGTTCTTCTTAGGTAGCATATGGATGTTGCCTCATTAAAAACCTCGACGGTAAAACCCGTTTCGGATAAACCTCGGTCTAAGGGAAAAAGAGTGCAACGCATACTTTAAAACCCAAGGTCTTTGAGCTGGAGGGTGCTTCGACTCCTCTTAATCGAACACCTGCAATAGGTTAGTATAACACATACGTGAAAAGGGAGAAGTTTTTACCTTAGCAATAATAGCATTTGAGCATCGATATGTTCCAATTCCTAAGAAGTTGCTCACCTTCCATGGTGCCAAGTTTGTAGGACCCTTTGCCTACTACTTCGAGGACGTGATACGGTCCTTCCCAGCTTGGGCCTAGCTTCCCTTCATTTGGGTTTCGAGTATTGAGGGTGACTTTCCTTAGGACTAGGTCCCCGACTCCGAAGTATCAGAAGTTTGTTCTCCTGTTGTAATATATCTTGATCCTCTATTTTTGGACGGCCATTCAAACTAGTGCAGCCTCTCGCTTTTCATCTAGTAGATCGAGGGCTACGGTCATGGCTTCACTGTTTGAGTCCTCAGTGGCATGTCGGAATCTGGTGCTTGGCTCTTCGACCTCGACTGGTATCAATGCCTCGGACCCGTATACCAAAGAGAACGGTGTCTCCCCTATGCTTGACTTTCCAGTTTTTCGGTATGCCCTTAGTACTTCAGGAAATACCTCTCTCCATTTTCCCTTCGCATTTTCTAACCTCCTTTTCAATTTTTGGATGATGGTCTTTTTTGTGGACTCGTCCTGTCCATTTGCACACGGGTGATAGGGAGTTGAAGAATCCTCCTGATCTTACGATATTCCAGGAATTTCGTCACCTTGCTGCCTATGAACTGCTTCCCATTGTCACATGCAATCTTAGAGGGAGTCCCGAATCGGCATATGATATCGTCCCAGATGAAGTCAATGACTTCTTTTTCTCTTATCTTCTCGAAGGCCTGTGCTTCCACCATTTCGAGAAATAGTCAATCATAAATAGAATAAATCTAACTTTACCTGGCGCCGTTGGTAGGTGGCCGACGATGTCCATCCCCCATTTCATGAACGGTTATGGTGATAAGACCGAATGCAGTTGTTCACCAGGTTGGTGAATCATAGGTGAGAACCTTTGGCATTTGTCACACCTTCGAATGAATTCCTTGGTGTCCTTTTCCATGCTATTCCAATTATAGCCTGCTCTGATCACCTTTCGAACCAAAGAATTGGCACCGAAATGGTTTCCACAAGTGCCCTCGTGGATTTCCTGAAGTACATAATCGGTGTCCCCTGGTCCTAAGCATACTGCTAGAGGTCCGTCGAAGGTCCTTCTGTAAAGTGTTCCATTCTCATCGAGTGAAAATCGAGCTGCTTTGGCTCGAAGGGCCCTCGATTCTTTTGGGTCCGTGGGCAGCTTCCCGTTTCTTAAATAGTCGATGTATTCATTCCTCCAATCCCATGATAGACTTGTTGAGTTTATCTCGGCGTGGCCTTCTTCAATCACCGACTTGGATAATTGTACAACAGCCCCCCTGGAGTATGTCATCTTCTTCGACGTACAACCCCAGGTTTGCGAGTGCATCATCCTCGCTATTCTGATCTCGAGGAATGTGGACCAGAGTCCATTATTTGAAGCGATGCAATATGACCTGAAGTTTGTCTAAGTATCTTTGCATCCTGTCTTCTCGAACCTCGAAGCTCCCATTTACTTGGTTGACTACCAGAAGGGAGTCACATTTTACTTCAACGACTTCTGCTCCTAGGCTCTTGGCCAGTTCGAGAACTGCAATTATAGCCTCATAATCGGCCTCGTTGTTAGTAAAATTCAGAGTTTTTATAGATTGCCTAATCATACCGCCCATAGGCAGTTTTAGAACAATCCCGAGTCCGGACCCATTCACATTCGAGGCACCGTCGGTGAAAAGGGTCCATACTCCCAAAGACGTGCCCGTTCTTAGCAAGAGTTCTCTCTCTGCCTCGGGCATGAGGGCAGGCATAAAGTTGGCCACGAAGTCCGCCAGAATTTGGGACTTGATAGCCGTACGGGGTTGGCACTCGATATCATACCCTCCGAGATCAATGACCCATTTGGCCAATCTGCCCGATAATTCAGGTTTGTGCAAGATGTTTCGAAGAGGGTATGTTGTTAAAACACATATACGGTGGCATTGAAAATAAGGTTTTAATTTCCAAGATGCACTTATTAATGCAAGAGCTAATTTTTCTAAGTGTGGATACCTGTTTTCAGCGTCTCCTAGAGTCCGACTTACGTAATAAACAGGGAATTGCGTACCTTGTTCTTCCCGAACCAACATACCGCTTACCGCTACTTCGGATACGGTCAGATATAGGTACAACATTTCATCTTCCTTCGTGGTGTAGAGCAAAGGCGGGCTCGAGAGATACCGCTTTAATTCCTCTAAAGCGTGTTGGAATTCCGGAGTCCATTCAAAGCTGTTTTTCTTCTTGAGCAGGGAGAAAAAATGATGACTCCGATCTGACGATCTCGAGATGAATCGACCTAAGGCAGCTATCCGCTCAGTCAGCCGTTGTACGGCCTTCACGTTGTTCACCATCGTGATTTCTTCAATGTCCTTGATTTTGTCGGGGCTGATCTCAATCCCTCTATTCAACACCATGAAGACTAAAAATTTACCAGATCCTACTCCGAAGGCACATTTCTCGGGGTTGAGCTTCATGTTGTAGCTCCTAAGGATGTCGAATGATTCTTGCAAATGAGTCAAATAGTCCTCTACTCGCAGGGACTTAACTAGCATATCATCAATGTAAACTTCTATGGATTGGCCTATTTGATGTTCAACCATCTTATTAACTAGGCGTTGGTATGTAGCTCCTGCGTTTTTTAGCCCGAAGGGCACTACATTATAACAGCATGTACCATACATCGTGATGAACGAATTCTTTTCCCTATCCTCTAGTTCATTTGAATTTGATTATACCCAGAGTAGGCGTCGAGAAAAGTGAGGATCTCATGGCCGGCCATGGAATCAATCAAGCAATCGATGTTGGGTAACGGGAATGTCTTTGGGGCATGCTTTATTCAAGTCTTTATAATCTACGCACATTCTTAGTTTATTTCCCTTTTTGGGAACCACCACTACATTATCCAACCATTCAGGGTATTTTACCTCCCTAATTGATCCTATTTTGAGGAGTTTTGTTACCTCGTCTTTGATGAACATATGTTTTACCTCGGATTGAGGCCTCCTTTTTTGCTTCACTGGATTTAACATGGGATCGACGCTTAGTCGATGGGTGGCTATTTCTAGTGGGATCCCTGTCATGTCTATATGGGACCAAGCAAAGCAATCAATGTTGTTAACAAGAAATTGGATGAGTTTTTTTCCTGAGCTCGGGGGTTAATCCTGTTCCCAGGTATACCTTTTGATCTGGAAGATGCTTGATCAAGACGGCCTGTTCGAGTTCTTCGACCGTTAATTTCGTTGCATCCGACTCCTCGGGGGCAATGAAGGTCCGAGGGGTGAGGAAGTCTTCTTCGTCATCTTCGTTCGAACGCTCACAGACCACCTATTCCTCGAGGATCGGCCCGTTTCCTGACTCGTCCTGGATGAGGGAAGTCGATGTTGGTGCCACGTCATTTACCGTGAATATCTCCTTTGTTGAACGTTGTTCTCCGAACACCGTTTTTATACCGTATTTTGTTGGGAATTTCATCATCTGGTAAAGAGTTGATGGTACCGCCCTCTTGTTGTGTATCCATGGTCTACCTTATGTCACCTTCGATGACATGAAACTTGGTGTCCTGAACTGTATCGGACACGGTGACTGGGAGGATGACTTCCTCCTTCGTTATCTCGCTCGCCATGTTGAATCCATTGAGCATTCGAGAGGTGAGTATGATCTGGTGGAGCAGTCCGAGCTGCTCCACTACCTTTGACCTGATTATGTTGGCCGAGCTACCTGGATCCACGAGCACACGTTTAATTTAAACATTATTCAAAAGAAAGGAAATTACCAGTGCATCATCATGTGGTTGGGACAAGGCCTCGATGTCTTCTTCTCTAAATATAAGGGCGTCCACGGGTATATAGCTACGAGTTTGCCTTTCTGTTGCGACGGACACTTTGGACCGCTTGAACATAGGTCCCAGTGGGACGTCGGTCCCTCCAACGATCATATGAATGATGTGCTGAGGTTGTTCTAGTCTGTTCTTTCCATGAATCCCAGTACCGTTATCTTCGTGTGCATTTGCTGAGTTAGACATTTTTTGACCTGGAATCAAAGATCCTTGGACAAGAAAAAGTGTGAATAATAACTTATGTTTTCAGGAAACTATCACCGAAACAATCACTATTATTTTTAGCCCCACGGTGATGTGACGACCCGACCCGTCGTCACGTGATTTACCGCCGCGTTTTCCCCATTTTCAGTTTCCTTATGTGTTATTATACGAGTCTTGTGTGAATGAGTTGATGTGGATTGATTCTGGATGGAAATGAGACACTTAGTCTCTTCAAGGAAGGTTTGTTTTGAAAAGTCAACCGGATGTTGACTATTGAGTTAGAGGGCTCAGATATGATTTCCGGTGATTCGGTTAGCTTCAGGGGATGATTTGAGGCTTAGGAGTGTGACCGGAATTGATTTTGGAGGTCCGGTGTAGAATTAGGCTTGAATTGGCAAAGTTAGTGTTTTGGCGAATTCCGGTTGATAGGTGAGATTTTGATCCGAGGGTCAGAATGGAATTCCGAGAGTTGTAGTAGCTTCGTTAGGTGATTTGGGATGTGTGTGCAAAATTTCAGATGATTCGGAGGTGGTTTGGTTGGGTTTTTGATCGAATGGGAGTTTCGGAAGAATTTTGGGAGAACTTAGGCTTGGATTTGATGTAATTTGATGGTTTTAGTGTTAATCGTGGTGTTTTGATGATTGGAACAAGTTTGGGTGATGTTTTAAGATATGTTGGTGTTTTTGGTTGAGGTCCCGGGGGCCTCGAGGTGAGTTCGGATGGTTAAACGGAGAGTTTTGGAATTTTTCATGTTGCTGAGCCTGCTGCAACTGGTATTTTCGCTTCTGCGAATCTTGGACCGCAGAAGCGGACACACTTGTGCGAAGGATTGACCGCAGAAGCGGTGAGGAGGCCTGGGCGCTGGTTCCGCAGAAGCGATTGTCTAACCGCAAAAGCGGTGTCGCTTATGCGTTTGTGTAACCGCAGAAGCGGATGAGCTCGAGTTTGGAATTTTCGCAGAAGCGGAAGAAAGTCGCGAAACCGGTCCCGCATAAGCGGGAAAGGGAATGCAAAAGCGAAAAGAGCCGGGCAGATTTATATTATTTCCTCCGCGAGCTAGGTCTTATTTTCACCATTGTTGAGCAACGTTGGGAGCTTTTTGACGAGGATTAAGGAGGGTTTCGACGGGAATTGATTGGAGGTGAGTCTCGTAACCTAGAATCATCATTTTTTTGAAGAATCAACACCTAAATTCTTGGAAATTTGATTAAAAATGGAAGAACTAGGGCTTGACTTTTGAAATGGAAATTTGGAGTTTGAGGGAGCATTGGAGCTCGGATTTTGGTAAATTTGATATGTATGGACTCGTGGCGAGGTAAGGAATCCATTGATGTTAATTTTATAATTTTTCGAGAAGTGGACCCGGGGCTCGGGTTCTGCTAGTTTCGAGATTTTTGCTATATTTTGATTGTTTTTGATTGGGTATTGTTCCCTTGGCATATTGTGATGTATTCGCTCTGATGTTGGATAGATTCGACGCGCGTGGAGGCCGATTTGAGGGGCTAAGGCGTCGCGAGCTAGAGATTTCACCGGTTCGAGGTGAGTAATGATTGTAAATGATAGTCTGAGGGTTTGAAACCCCGGATTTGCACATCATAGTGGTGTATTGAGGTGACTTGCACGCCGGATAGCGAGCGTGGGGTAGAGCACCGTTGGGGATTGTGACTTGGTCCGTCCCGATTGATGAAATTACTACTTATTTGACTGAAACTACTTGTTATCATCATAATGTGGGCTGATTGCCATGTTTGGGCTTCGTGCCAACTATGTGAATCCTTCAGGGATTGATATCACTATTTTCGCATTACTTTGCATATTACTTGATCTCGGTCCAGGGTTTTAATACTGTTTTGCAAACTCAGCCATTTTTCTAAGATTTGAAAACTTAAACAACATTTTATTGATGTTTTGAGCTGAGAACTATCATTTTAATATTGCCCAAGTGGCTTATGTGCATTTCTGGACTGAGCATAGATCGGGCTGTGCGCCGCAGCAGTGTTATAGTGATTTTTGGAAATATGGATGGCTCGGGCTGCGTGCCGCAGCGGTATTGTATTGATATTGAGGCCGAGGGCCTGGTTGGTGCCACGAGATGGCTTGATTATTTGCGCTTGGGCTGTAGGAGCCCCTCCGAAGTCTGCACACACCCCCAGTGAGCACCGTCGACGATAAATAAATGGATGGCTCGGGCTGCACGCCGCAGTGGGTACTGGAGTGTACCATCATATGCATTGCATTGCACTCATGCATTTGTTCTTTATCTGTTATACCTGCCTTAGTATCTGTACTCTGATTTCATTGACTCGTTGCTTGACTATTTGATGTTCTACACTGCCAGTTATAGTTTATCTTGTATTTTCCATGATTTCTTATCCTCAGCCTTTATTTATGTTTATTACTCACTAGGTCGGAGTACTCACATTACTCCCTGCACCTTGCGTGCAGACCCAGGTACACCACAGGTTGAGTAAGGATTTGTTTAGCTGAGCAGCAGTATCCGGGAGTATCGAGGTAGCTGCATGGTGTTCGCAGCCTTGATCTCTCCCATCTATCTTTATCCTTTTATTCCGCATTTTTCCTAGACAGACTTGTGATAGGTGGATATTCTGTATTAGAGGCTCATGTTCGTGACACCGTATTCTGTTGGGCTATGTTGTGGTATTCTAATTGAACTTCCGCAGATTTTATTATTATTTATAAACTTGAAAGTAATGACTTAGTAAATATCCCTGTGTCATTTATCTATAATCTGAGTAAGAAATTGGGATAATGTTGTTGAATTGTCGGGCTTGCCTAGCAGTGTGTTGGGCGCCATCACGACCAGGTTTGGGGTCGTGACAAGTTGGTATCAGAGCCTAGGTTACTTGGTCTCGCGAGTCATGAGCCGGTTTAGTAGAGTCTCGCAGATCGGTACGGAGACGTCTGTATTTATCCTCAAGAGGCTGCAGAACCTTTAAGAAAACTTCACATTCTTGATTTCTTATCGTGCGTCCTTGATTCAGCTTGAAATATAACTCTTTGAATTCCTTCCACGCATTCGTATGCGCGAACGAGCGCTCAGTATCAAATGTGCCTTGGTGGCTTGTGATTCCCCGATTAAGGGGCGAGATGTAATCTCCGCGAGTTTGATGTTGGGCTAGTCTGGAGGACTTGAGGCCGGATCTTGCCTATGGCTTGAGCACTGAAGTGCTGATCGTGTGAGTAAGTGTTTCGAACTTATATGTTCGGTATTGTCCCTATTAGTGGAAGTGATGGCGGTTTGGTATTCATGTGATGAGTATGTTAGTACTGCGAGATGTATCTATATAACTTGATAGTGACGAAGAAGTCTGCTGGATAATAGATGAACGGATAAGTGTTTGATTCCTATTGTGATTTGTGTGTAGCCTAAATTATGGGCGCGTGAAGGATATTTTCGTGTTTCCTAGTTGGAAAGTAAAGTGTAATACATGTGGTGGTATGAGTTCAGACTCAGGAAGACTAATGACTGTGTAACGTATATGATAGTGGAAGGTATGCTGAAGTACTAAATTGAGGCGTAGCAGGTGGGTTATCTCCTGCGGAGTGTTCTTAAGTGGTATGATCCTTATGCATATGTTAGAAGATCTCATGTGTAATTGAAGGGTACGTGTTAAAATTTGAGAATTCGGGTAGCTTAAGAGAGCAGACTCAACTGATGTGGGAATGAATGCGAGGTTTGCAGAGGATTACAGTACTAGATGATCTGTGTTTTCACAAACGAGTGGATGATTTGAGTTTAATCTCACTATGATATTGTGGCATCATTAGAGTAAAAGTATTATGGGTTATTGAGTGTGTCCTGATATATGGCTTCGAGCCAAGTTGGGGAGGCTGTTGTGGATTAGCTGATTGCACGGTTATGTGCTATGTTGGTTCCGTTTCGAGGTATGCTGGCGGATGAGTTCTGGTTGCAGAAATTGAGCCGAGGATGGCACGAGTGAAACAAGCTTTTGACAAAGGTTATATGGTGCTTCGTAGAGGTGTGAAAGTAATAGGATGTCTTAAGCTGTTGTTGGTAAAGAGTGCTCGGTGCATGGGGCAGGAAGATATTTGCTTGGGATGGGGTCATACCCTGCGGTGTTAGAGTGCTAATGACGCACGGGTGGTTATGTTCGTTTGATCAGGTGAATTGCAGTTTGAATAAGAAGTAAATGACTCTCGAGAATGGTTTTATTGTGTTCAAGATTCTACATGTAACAATCAGGTGTCTTAAGGTTGTGTATGTGGTTAGAGACTGTGTTGTCATTGGAAAAGGTAAAGACTTGTGGTATTTTTATGTTAATTATGGGATTCTATGTATCAGCATCTGGAAAGTGAAGGTAACGAATTTAGATTCGCAGGAAGTTCTTCAGAGTAAAGTATTCCGGAATGTGGTATTTCTGGGAACATTTGAGAGATGTATTCAGTGGCTTATGGGTCTTAGACAGCATGGTCTTATGCTTGGGTCTCGTGTGGTAAATCTGGGTTGAGGTATTGTGGTGCTACAGCAAGGAAGAATATCAAGTTGATGATGAATCAGAGGGGAAATTTGATAAATGGAATAGGTTGATAGTAGACTGAGTCGGTATGGTAAGGGTACGATTAGTTCTTCGTATGTGTTCGAGGTAATGAGCCTTACAGGCATTTTGCAGCAATGCTCTTGAGTTTTGGCAGCTTGCTTAGCTTGGTTTGGGTAGAAGGATTCAGTCCTGGCAGTTTAGCTTGTGCACATGGAATTGGGGGAGAGAGTCCTTGTTGGGTTTTACCGTGGTTTGGAGATGAATATATTTTCTATGGGCATGCGAAGCATGGAATGTGTAATGATTCTTCTTCTAGATGGGATTGACGGAAGGTCTTGGCTAGATGAGTTACAGTTCAGTTCTGAAAAGAAGTTTATAAAATTCTTAGGCAACGGGTAGCCTCAGGTAATCAATGAAATGATACTACTAAACGGAAGTGGTTTGACGATAGTAAATGTCTCGGAAAAAGGGTAATGTGATTAGACTGATGATACTACGTTGGTATTGCGGTGCTTTCTTGCTAGATCGACTGTTGATGTCTGAGTTTGTTTGATGGCACAGGGGAATTTTAGAATATCTTTCGTGGAATGATTGGGTACTCGAGGTGTAATATGTATTCATACTGCGGAATTTGGGATCAGGTACAGTGATTCGTGTGCTATATGGAGTTGGAGACTGGGAGTTCTCAGGTACAGACTATGTAGTGGTTGTGGATCGTGTGTATCGACACCGTTTAGCAGCTATTGGGATTTGGAGGCCCGAGTGGATCTTTCTTTGCTTGGTATATTAGATTTTTGGATACGATATTGGGGTGTAGACTGGTTGTCTCAGTCTTGGGTTATTCTAGACTATTGTGCTATGGGCTATGCCGGAAAATGCCACAGGTTGTGTGGCGAGGTGCATCAGATTTTGTTCTAGCAGAGTGGTTTGTATTCCAAAGACCAGCGGACGGCTGGGAAGGATTGCTTTTCTTAATTGGGCCTTCGTGGCGGATGTCAGTGCAGAGGTTTCTACCATTGATTCAGTTCCAGTATTGAGGGACTTTTTCGAATGCATTCCTTGTGGCTGGGCATGTCGCCGGGTGAGGTTGTGGATTTCGGTATTGATTTGGTGCCGGGCACCGTATCGTACGGCTCCGGCAGGAATTGTGGTAGTGGAAAGAGCAGTTTCATGCCTTCTTGGTATTGAGTTTGTTGGCAGACTGATGTGGCTACATATTTAGCTTGAGTTAGTTAGGTTGGTCCCGATTTGTATTGTTGAGGGATAGGTTGATTCGATCGTTATTGAACTTGTTTGTGATCTGGGGAGATCTATGAGTTGCTTTTCTGTGCTGTGAGACGTTATTATTTGTTGGATATGGGCACATGTGATGCGGTTCTATTGGGGATTCATTGAGAAATTCGAGCGGGAAGAATAATTGGGTGTTGATCGGTAAAGGGAGTATCGGTTATGACCTATCAGGTTGCGTGTCATATGTTATTTGTTTCACCGTGGATGTAATGAATTGCCTTGGTTTCAGACATCAAAATGTGCATGGCTATCGATTTTGATCACAGTGACTTGAGGTGCTTCATGTGTAACAGTATTTGGATAGGATCGAGCATTGTAGCGAGGCTACGTGGAGTTATGACCTTTCGAGGTAGATTCAGGTGTTCTATTTCTGTGATGTGAGACGGGGTCTCAGCCTTGTTTGGTGATGGTACTGATGAACTTGAGTTACAGCTCTTTCGTTTGAGTCACTTGTCATGATTTGAGTATGTTCAGACCGTTTCTTATTGGTGCGTGTATTATGTAAGTTGTGGCTTAGGCCTGTTGTCATATCACCAGAGAGGAGTGTTGGATTCAAGGTGGTCGTTGGGGTCATTAATGAATACGAACAGATTTGATCTCAGCTTGTTAGAAGGATAATATCGAGGTTCGGCCCGAAAATCTGTTGTGGTATTAGTCAAAAGGGAAGTGGCTTCATGAATGGTTGATCTGAGAAATGGTTACGGTTTATCGCGTGTTTTATTTATCATTGGCAGTATATGAAAGTGTTGGAATAAGACTTTAGCTAATAAGAGGTTTTCTATCGGTATTTGGTTATTGTGGGCAACTGCTGTGAATAGAGGCTATCATTTTGAGTGTTTGGATTATGTGGTATATCGGATGGTCTCACCTGAGGTTGCAGGTATGGGTTATTACAACTGGTTCGGGTTTATTCTGAATATAGACGTGAGGTTCTGATCTTGTGTATGATTTCGGAAAGTGCAATGTGGTTCTATGGTTTATGGTCTAGATGGATTGTGAGATTTTAGCAATGTTGTATTATCGGACCTACGCGAGATAGGGTGATGTGGGATCACCCCGGGTGTATGCTTGGTAAGGTCATTCAGCTATTGGTTGGCTTCTAGTACAACTCTGGGTACGCTCGAGGATGAGCGTTTGTTTAAGTTGGGGGAGGATGTGACGACTCGACCCGTCGTCACGTGAGTTACCGCCCCGTTTTCCCCATTTTCGGTTTCCTTATGTGTTATTATACGAGTCTTGTGTGAATGAGTTAATGTGGATTAATTATGGATGGAAATGAGACACTTAGTCTCTTCAAGGAAGGTTTATTTTGGAAAAGTCAACCGGATGTTGACTATTGAGTTAGAGGGCTCGGATGTGATTTCCGGTGATTCAGTTAGCTTCGGGGGATGATTTGAGACTTAGGAGTGTGACTGGAATTGATTTTGGAGGTCCGGTGTAGAATTAGGCTTGAATTGGCAAAGTTAGTGTTTTGGCGAATTCCGGTTGATAGGTGAGATTTTGGTCCGAGGGTCGGAATGGAATTTCGAGAGTTGCAGTAGCTTCACTAGGTGATTTGAGATGTGTGTGCAAAATTTCAGATGATTCGGAGGTGGTTTGGTTGGGTTTTTGATCGAATGCGAGTTTCGGAAGAATTTTGGGAGAACTTAGGCTTGGATTTGATGTAATTTGATGGTTTTAGTGTTAATCGTGGTGTTTTGATGATTGGAACAAGTTTGGGTGATGTTTTAAGATATGTTGGTGTTTTTGGTTGAGGTCCCGGGGTCCTCGGAGTGAGTTCGGATGGTTAAACGGAGAGTTTTGGAATTTTTCATGTTGCTGAGCCTGCTGCAACTGGTATTTTCGCTTCTGCGAATCTTGGACCGCAGAAGCGGACACGCTTGTGCGAAGGATTGACCGCAGAAGCAGTGAGGAGGCCTGGGCGCTGGTTCCGCAGAAGCGATTGTCTAACTGCAAAAGCGGTATCGCTTATGCGTTTGTGTAACCGCAGAAGCGGTTGAGGTCGAGTTTGAAATTTCCGCAGAAGCGGAAGAAAAGTCGCGGAAGCGGTCCCGCATAAGCGGGAGAGGGACCGCAAAAGCGAAAAGAGCTGGGCAGATTTATATTATTTCCTCCGCGAGCTAGGTCTTATTTTCACCATTGTTGAGCCACCTTGGGAGCTTTTTGACGAGGATTAAGGAGGGTTTCGACGGGAATTGATTGGAGGTGAGTCTCGTGACCTAGAATCATCATTTTTTTGAAGAATCAACACCTAAATTTATGGAAATTTGATTAAAAATGGAAGAACTAGGGCTTGACTTTTGAAATGGAAATTTGGAGTTTGAGGGAGCATTGGAGCTCGGATTTTGGTAAATTTGATATGTATGGACTCGTGGCGAGGTAAGGAATCCATTGATGTTAATTTTATAATTTTTCGAGAAGTGGGCCCGAGTCTCGGGTTTTGCTAGTTTCGAGATTTTTGCTATATTTTGATTGTTTTCGATTGGGTATTGTTCCCTTGGCATATTGTGATGTATTCGCTCTGATGTTGGATAGATTCGACGCGCGTGGAGGCCGATTTGAGGGGCTAAGGCGTCGCGAGCTAGAGATTTCACCGGTTCGACGTGAGTAATGATTGTAAATGATAGACTGAGGGTTTGAAACCCCGAATTTGCACATCATAGTGCTGTATTGAGGTGACTTGCACGCCGGATAGCGAGCGTGGGGTAGAGCACCGTTGGGGATTGTGACTTGGTCCGTCCCAATTGATGAAATTACTACTTATTTGACTGAAACTACTTGTTATCATCATAATGTGGGCTGATTGCCATGTTTGGGCTTCATGCCAACTATGTGAATCCTTCAGGGATTGATATCACTATTTTCGCATTACTTTGCATATTACTTGATCTCGGTCCAGGGTTTTAATACTGTTTTGCAAACTCAGCCATTTTTCTAAGATTTGAAAACTTAAACAATATTTTATTAACGTTTTGAGCTGAGAACTATCATTTTAATATTGCCCAAGTGGCTTATGTGCATTTCTGGACTGAGAATGGATCGGGCTGCGCACTGCAGCAGTGTTATAGTGATTTCTGGAAATACGGATGGCTCGGGCTGCGTGCCGCAGCGGTATTGTATTGATATTGAGGCTAAGGGCTTGGTTGGTGCCACGAGATGGCTTGATTATTTGCGCTTGGGCTGTAGGAGCCCCTCCGGAGTCTGCACACACCCCCAGTGAGCGCCGTCGATGATAAATAAATGGATGGCTCGGGCTGCACGTCGCAGTGGGTACCGAAGTGTACCATCATATGCATTGCATTGCACTCATGCATTTGTTCTTTATTTGTTATACCTGCCTTAGTATTTGTACTCAGATTTCATTGACTCGTTGCTTGACTATTTGATGTTCTACACTGCCAGTTATAGTTTATCTTGTATTTTCCATGATTTCTTATCCTCAACCTTTATTTATGTTTATTACTCACTGGATCGGAGTACTCACATTACTCCCTGCACCTTGCATGCAGATCCAGGTACACCACAGGTTGAGTAAGGATTTGTTTAACTGAGCAGCAGTATCCTGGAGTATCGAGGTAGCTGCATGGCGTTCGCAGCCTTGATCTCTCCCATCTATCTTTATCCTTTTATTCCGCATTTTTCCTAGACAGACTTGTGATAGGTGGATATTCTGTATTAGAGGCTCATGTTCGTGACACCGGATTTTATTGGGCTATGTTGTGGTATTCTAATTGAACTTCCGCAGATTTTATTATTATTTATAAACTTGAAAGTAACGACTTAGTAAATATCCCTGTGTTATTTATCTATATTCTGAGTAAGAAATTGGGATAATGTTGTTGAATGGTCGGGCTTGCCTAACAGTGTGTTGGGCGCCATCACGACCGGGTTTGGGGTCGTGACATGTGAGCGCCAAACTATTTACCTGGAAAATGGTATTAACAATTATATTTGATTTGTGGTTCTAAAAATACGTGATTTATCTTAATACTAGTTGTTATGTGAATAATACTAAGTATGGATGAACAAGAAATGATAAGCAAATTAGGATGGTCACAAGACTGAGCGCCTCGATTTCGGCAATGTGAGACCTCGAGGGCAGCCTTTAAAAGCTGATGATGAGCAATAAATGAAGAACAATGAAAGAACACAATAAATGAGAAGTAATAAATAAAGAACAATGCAATAAATTCGTAGAGCAATTGTTGAGAATGTTTAGGCAAGAAAAGCAGAGAATGCTCTATTGTATTCAATCTTCTGTGTGTATTCAATCTTCTATGTGTATTCAACAATGATCCTTCTTCTTTACAAGATGACAAGGGTCCCCCTTATATATAGAGGGGGGGGGGGGAGATCCTAACATAGTACATATCTAATAATGATGAGGAAATTCTATTGGTACAGCTGCATGATGGCTTAGTACGGATTTGTACTGTTCTTGCAGACCCTGTCAATTTTGATCACGTGCCCTTGGGAATTTTGTGCCTTTTTATGGAGGTCGTCGATTTTCGTGCTGCCTCGAGGTACGGTGTGGTGATTTATACCTTCTCAGGGCAAGTGCTTCGGGGACGAGCCTTAGACCGTGCCCCGAGCCCATCGAGGCCGGGCCTGAAGCTTCACAAAAGTCTCAAAATCGACTTTCCTTGATTTTGACCGTATACACTTATAGAAGCATCCAAATATAAATTCGGGCATATTCCCAAGTCCAAAATTACCATCCAGACCTAACGGAACTATTAAAACTTCGATCCGAGGTCAGATATACAAAAGTCAAACTTGATCAACCCTTCCAACTTAAAACTTCTATAATAAGAATCATTCTTCCTAACCGATCCCAAACCACTTCAAAATTAAAGCCAATAATACAAGCAAGTCATAATACACCATATGAAGCTTCTTATGCATTCAAACCACCGAACTAAATTCAAATTCTTATAAGACCGTTCGGATCGTTACATCGTGGCCGACCTTAGTGGATTTAAGTAGAAGGAGAGGGTTGGAACTTTCCCTATTTGAGAAGTGATGAAACGTAGAAAAATACTACGGAAAGCCGGGGGGGGGGGGGGGAGAGAGAGAGCGAGAGCAAGCTTGAGCATATAAAAAGAAGGAGTCTGAAAAAGAAGGGGTAGCGAAGAGGGAATTTTGAAATCAAAAAGTAAGGAAATGAAGTGAAGGGTGAGAATGAGAGGAGTTTATGAAGATGCCCAAAATGTACTTTTAGTCATGTCCTCGGATCAAGGTGATCAGGGTAATTAAAAAGTACCCAACGCTAGCGGAGGCATCACATACGAAGAGATATGACGAAGGCTTTGAATGCAGAAGGATACGTGTGCTCAGAATAACGATTGCACAAGAACACGTGTCGGTCAGCGTGTGTTAAGAATTTGTTCTCTTTTATTTTCCACCAAGGAATTTTGTAACTTTCACTTTTTAGATATATTTCATCAAGTATCCAAGAATTAGGGGACTATCTAGTGGTATAAATATCTGGACCTGCTAAACGGACCAACAGAGGTACGACACATGGAATTCTTGGTCCACTATGAGAAAGCTGGTCTTTACCCCTTTTTTAGTTGTTGCTATTATTTAAATATTTTTCAAATGCGAATTATATGTTCGTATCATTTTTTACGGAAGCCAATATATTAGTTACACCAGCTACTTATGCTTAGAAATTCAATTCATCTCTTAAGCAAATAAATTTGCATCATTTATCGGTGTTTGATTACTTTTTTCGTTTCCCCTACAAATTTTATGTCTATCATTTATGGGAGAATTCACCATATATATATATATATATATATATATATATATATATATATATATATATATATATATATATATATATATATATTTTCTTGCATAATTGTTTAGGGTGATTTCACTATGGCCATTCAAGTATAGCTTTGTAACACAATATGTAAATAAAGTTGTACAGACGAACATATATATATACAACATAATAACAAATAAAGATCAAACATGTACTATTGGGAGGGGACATGCTAAAGAGGTACAAGATACGGTAGCTACAACGGGTAATAATAACAAAAAACAATCAATAAACCTTCAACCAACAAAAACGAATAAACATAATGAATAAAACTGCACGATATCACCTTTTATGCTTTTACTCCCAGCCTCACCGCGAAACAGTAAAAATGGCATGGGATCATCCTTCATGCTTTCACTCTCAATCTCTCCATAAAATGATAAATACAGCACGGTATCACCCTTCGTGCTTTTACTCTCAATTTCATCATGAAACAATAGATATGGCATGGCATCACCCTTCGTGCTTTAACTCTCAACTACGGCACGACATCACCCTTCATGCTTTAACACTCTCCCTAACCATGTAACAATGAACATATAACAATAGGGAGATAGAATAAGCAAGATCAAGTATTATGTCAGCAATGGTTCCATAATACCAACCTTAACTTCAGAAACAATACTCAATTATCACAGATAGCCCATAAATATGGAAAGAACGATCAATTTAATAATTAACTAGTCTAAGCATGGATATCATGATCAAAGAAAGAAATAAATTACAAGAAACAAGTTTCACAAGCGTGCTTTAACCCAACAACAACGCATAAGTACTCATCACCTCACATATACATTGTACCTAGCATTTAAACAAGTAGCAAATATGCAAACAAGTCCTAATCCCTCAACTCAAGGTTAAGCACGACACTTACCTCGCTAAAGATTGACTCAAAGCTCTATCGGGGCTTTTCCCCTAGAATTCGCCTCCAAACCACTTGTATCTAACCACAATTGACTCAATAATGCCAATATTGCTAAAACAATCAATTACAATGCATAAATTTAGGATTTCCACACTTTTCCCAAAATAGTCAAAAATCAACCCCGGGTCCGCTTGGTCAAAACTCGAGGTTTGAACCAAAATCCATTTACCAGTTTACCCCCGAGCCCGATTATGTAATTAATTTTGGAATCCAACTCCAATTTGAGGTCTAAATCCCTAATTTGCAAAAATCTTCAATTCTTCCTAAATTTCTAGTTTTCTACCATGGAAGAACAAAGATTAGGACTAGGAATTAATGGGTGATATTAAAAATAGAAAAAAATGAGTTAAAATGTACAAACATATGAATTGATGTTGAGTTTTCTCTTCGAATCGCCTATAGGCGAGCTCTAATGGAAGGATTATGAAAAATGAAAGAATTCCCGATCTTGAAATATTTTAAGGTCTGGGCGTCAGGCCTTTTTCGCGTTCCTGAAGGGCCTGCTGCGTTAGCGATGTGCAGCAGCCTAAGTGATCTTCGCATTCGCGAGTCCTCCCACGCGTTCGCGAAGGCTGCTACCCCCTATCCTTCACGTTCGCGAGTCAATGCTCGTGTTCGCGTAGAAGTGATCCCCCTTCCCAGGTCCCAAGCCTACGTGTTCGGAGAAGCTGCTCGCGTTCGGGAAGGGTAAGGCCCCTATTGCTCCGCGTTCGCGACCCAACTATCGCATTTGCAATGAAGGAAATCCTACCCAACCCAGTTTACTTTTCCCGATCACGAAGAAGGAAACCAGATGACAGCTAAAGCTAAGAAAAATCAGATTTTCTAAGTACAAACCACCTGTGGCCTATTTGAAACTCACCCGAGCCCTTGGTGCTCCGAACAAAATATCCACACAAGTCAAAAAACCTCATACGAACTCGCTCGCGTGACCAACACACCAAAATAATGCCGAGAACTATGAATCGGACATCAAATCAAATGAAATTTTCAAGAAAACTCTAGAACTTCTATATTAACAACCGGACATCCGAATCACGTTAAACTAACTCCATTTTTCACCAATTGACAGACAAGTCATAAATATAGTAATGGACCTATACCGAGTTCGGAACAAAAATAAGGACCCAGTATCAATAAAGTCAAACTTTAGTCAAACCTTTAAATTCATTAAGCTTTTAAACATTTAATTTTTGACAAAAAGCGATAACTCGAGCTAGGGACCTCCGAATTCTATTCCGGGTATACGCCTAGGTCCCAAATCACGATACAGACCTACTGGGACCGACAAAATACGGATCTGGGATCGTTTCCTTAAAAAGTTGGCGAAGTCAACTCAAATGGATTTTAAGGTAAAATTTCATATTTTATCAATTTTTAACATAAAAGCCTTTCGAAAAAATACCCGAACTGCGCACACAAAACGAGAAAGGCATAAAGAAGCTTTCGGAAGCTTCGAATCACATATTTAAGGTTTAAAATTATAGATGATCTATCGGGCCATCACATTATCTTCGTTTGCTTAACAAAAACGGTTAATTTCACGGACCTTCCTCCAAGATTTCGCATCATAATACTTACATCCCTTGCAATCTATAATATTATACTTACATCCCCTATTTTTAACTTCTTTGCAACAATTGCTTTAACCCATTTAAAAAAATATAAAAAATATTACTTGCTTGACTATATATATATATATATATATATATATATATATATATATATATATAGAATATTAATATTTTTTATTAATATATTTTTGTTAAAAGAGTTGCTTCTTAATCACATCCCACAATAATTCTTTCTTGATCAACATGGCAGGGGATATTTGAAGTTTCTCTATCCCGGTCCTAGACTTTATATTATCTCTTAATTTAATTTATCATTCGTGAATTCCTCCCCACAGATTTTTAAGTTTGAAATTAACGTAATAATTTGATTAATTAGTCACTGGAAGATGGATACGGATCCTGAATATCATCATAGTCAGTATTTAAATCATGATTGTTCGGTGAATCCTAATGTCCCGACCCAAAACCTAACCTGTTGTGGTGGTGCTTATCGTAGTACTAGGCAAGCCGACATTTTCAAAACACTTTCAACGTTTAACATAAATGAATTAAGACATTTCAAATAACTGGAGCTTTTCATAAAAACGGGGTAAACCCAAAACATTAGTGAGAAAAATAGCCCGACATCGAGGTGTCACTAAGTCGTGAGCATGTAAACAACCAGCCTAGAAACAGTGTCTACAACAATCTGTGTCAAAATACCAATACAGGGAAGAAAAGATAACAAGAAAGGAGAGACAAGGACTGTGAACGCCGGCAGCTACCTCGTGAGTCTCTGATACTCAACCACGCACGAGATCAACGTCCGTCGTATCCAGAAACACTTGGATCTACACACGAGGTGCATGGAGTAACGTAAGTACATACAACTGAGTAAGTAACAATAATAAATAAGGAACTGAAGATAGTGACGAGCTACACAGTTATAGTTCATTTTTCAGTAATTTCAAGAATAGACATTCTTTCAAATCCGGCAGTTTAAGTCAAACCAGTTTTATACAGTTTCAAGTTCAAGTAAACCGGATATAAAATCTTTCAGAAATTTCACAACAATGATAGATAGAAGCTAAGTGCAACAACAAATGAAAGCAAGTATTGCCTCTCAGGGCAACAGTCACTCCACTCATCTCAACAGCTCAATCACTCGGCTCTCAGCCCTCAGTACTCACACTCATTATGTACTTGCACTCGCTGGGGGTGTACAGACTCCGGAGGGGCTCCTACAGTCCAAGAACTATAATCCGCACGGATAACTCACGTGCTGCATGGACAACTCACGTGCTATAATATCATATCAAGATCCACACGGACAACTCACGTGCTACAGTATAAATATCTGGATCCTCATGGACAACTCATGTGTTATGGTATCAATATCTCACCATCAGACCCTCGGCCTCACTCAATCATCAACCTCCCTAGTCTCTCAGGCTCTTAGAGATCAAGAAATCAGCAATAACATGATGTATCAATAATAAATAGTAGAGACTGAGATACAATATGCGAGTAAAAATTGAGACTGAGTAAAAATAGCATTTAGCAGGCGATTCAACATGTAACATAGCCTAAACATGGTTTCTAACATGATTTATAGTCAAATTTCTATAACACATAGAGAGCATATGGCTAACAACAAATTATTCAACTTTACAGTTCCACAGAACAGACCAAGTCATAATTTTCATGGTGCACGCCCACACGCCGGTCACCTAACATGTGCGTCACCTCCAAAATAATCACATAGCACAACATCCGAGGTTCATACCCTTAGGACCAGATTTAAAAATGTTACTTACCTCAATCCGAGCAAAATGTTACTCCAAAATGCCTTTGCCTCGCGAGTCGGTTTCCAAGTGTCCCGAATCTAGCAACAAGTAGTACAATGCAATTAATATAGGCTAAAGGGATAAATTCCACAAGAAAACTACTAAATTAGAGCCAAAATACGAAATCGGCTTAAACCCGGCCCCCGGGCCCACGTCTCGAAATCCGACAAAAGTCACAAAACCCGAAAGTCCATTCACTCACAAGTCTAACCATATTAAATTTATTAAAATTCAACATCATTTGGTCATCCAAAACCCCAAAATTTACTTTCCAAATCCCTAGACCTAAACCCCAAATTTCACCTCAAAAACACACAAACTAGGTGTGAAATCAGTGGGGAAACATCATTATTGAAGATAAATGGGCACAAGGAGCTTGCCTCAGTAATCACATCGAAATCCCTCTCAAAATCCTCCAAAATCCGAGCTCAAGGTGATGAAAATGGTGAAAAATCTCGAAGTCCCGTATTTATATGTTCTGCCTAGGCCTTTCGCACATGCGGCCATTTATCTACACCTGTGGAGTCGCTTCTGCGGTCAAAACTCCATTTTTGCGGAAGCCACTTAAATCACTAGGCTCGCACCTGCGGACGCGCTTCTGCGACCCTTCATCCGCTTCTGCGAAAATAGCCAAGCCTTTACATATCGCATCTGCGGAGCCATTCTCGCATCTGCAGGCTCACAGATGCGCATTCTCCTTTGCACCTGCGATTGCCCCAGGCCAACCCCAGCTCCGCACCTGCGCCCACATTGCCTCACCTGTGGCATCGCATCTGCGGCTAATACCTCGTAGGTGCGATTACACCAGCAACACCAACTTCAGCAATTTCACTAACTTAAAACCAAGGTCGCTAACCACCCGAAATCAACCCGAGGCCCCCGTGACCTCAACCAAACATACTAACAAGTCTTATAACTTGCTACAGACTTAGTCGAATCCTCAAATCACCTCAAACAACATCGAAAACTTGAATTACACATGAATTCAAGCCTAATGAACTTTGAAAATTCCAAATTCTACAAACGACATCAAAACCTAACAAATCACGTCCGATTGACCTCAAATTTTGCACACCAGTCATAAATGACACTATGAACCAACTCCAACTTCCGGAAATCCAATGCGACCTCGATATCAAAAAGTCCACTCCCGGTCAATCTTTCCAAAATTCCAAGTTTCGGCATTTCAAGCCTAATTCTACTACGGACCTCCAAAACACAATCCGGACGTGCTCCTAAGTTCAAAATCTCCCAAAGGAGCTAATGGAACCACCAAAATTCAAATCCGAGATTGTTTGCACATAAGTCAACATCCGGTCAACTTTTTCAACTTAAGCTTTCAAATAAGGTGTCTCAGTTCATTCTGAAATCACTCCGGACCCGAACCAACTAATCTGATAAGTCATAATACAGCTGTAGAACACAAAAGAAGCAGAAAATAGAGGAACGGGGCTACAACTCTCGAAACGACCGGCCGAGTCGTTACACCTAAAATTTCCTAAAGAGGGCTCTTTGTTTTGTTTGACAGTCGTTCGTATCCAAAAAATTTAGGTACGACAACTTCAACTCATATAGTTCAGACATTGAATATTTTCCTTTTTCACTTGTATTGTGCTATTTTGATTCATCTTTTTTTTTTTCCTTCTAGATTCTCATCTTATATTTCGCCTGCTTCTCCATATTTAATTCTTAATTTCTTTGCTATTCATTTCTAGTTGTCTTTGTTTTAAATAAATTAAAAAATGTTAAAACTAATTTGACAAAAGTGTTTATTAATGAGAGTAAATTAGTCAAATAGTCTTTTTTTTTCTTTCTGTTTTTTGTTAATAGGTTAAGCCAATTGTTAGAAAAGAAATTAAAATAGATGAGTTAAGCGTATTATCATAAACCATAAGGAAAATTAGTATTACGCAACAAAATTTGGTGGGAGGTCTTTGAACCTAACCCATTTTATTAAGCGAAATAAGATAACGATGTCATTTTTCCTGCCAAAAATTAAATCTTTCGGCTACTTTTATATTTCTGTTACTTAGATTTTAGAGAAATAATTTTTAAATAAGAAAGAAAAAGTAACTTTTATGTTACAAAGTTTAACTTGAATGACCATGGTGAAATTTTCTATTTATTTACTATTAGATCCTTAGCTGAGCGACAATATCGTCCAACTATTTGTTTTTTTTTTTTGAGCAAATAGGAAATAGATATATTAATAACTAAGGAACGTCTAGTACATGATTAACGTAAGATACATCACGAAGGACGCATTGGTTCCCTAAGCTTGCTAACAATATCGTCCAACTATAGTTCTTCAAGACGATGCATGGTAATAGATAAGAAATGTTTTTGGGTATTTAGCACATATTTAAAACGTTAGATAATGGTGGCATAAATCTTGTGGATGACAAGAAGTTATGGATGTAATAATTGGCACGTGTTCAGTTTCATCTCAATAATTTCTGGGTAGCCTTGAATACCACCATTAGCTAAAGGCCAAGCGAAGGACAAAAATACGAGCCCAAGAATGTACCATGTCGAAGATCTTTTAAGCTGTTGATATCAGATGATGTTTACTCTCTTGTCTTCACTTTATATTGCTGGGCGAAGGACAAAAATAATAGAACAAGAATGTGATCCTATCTCCGTTTTTTAACCTGTTGAGGCTACCCAGAAATTATTGAGATGAAACTGAAAACGTGCCAATTATTACATCCACAACTTTTTGTCATCCACAAGATTTATGCCGCCATTATTGTTCACCCCAAAATCAGGTAACAATTGAATTTGTAAGTGATTTTAAAGATACGTGAATTAAATTGACACAAAGTAATAAATTGAAGATACAATTAAAATAAGCAATGAAAGAGTAGATTCAAACCACACAATTTGAACAATTATAGCCTTGGCGAGTCAGTCACACTTGAACTAGATGCAATTCAAACGATATCAAGATACAAAAGAACAATAGCTTAGAAAGAAAATAATATTATATTGCTTAGAGATGTGTGTTACAATGTACTTTACAAGTAATCAGGCCCCCTTTTTATAGTAGGGAAGTCCAATATTATGTACAACTCTATAAAAGGTAAAAATCTCCTAATTTGCTGATTTGTCGGTTCCTTATTGATACGTGCCGAGATTCCCGCCGTAATACCTGACCGATCAAAGATATTTCGGCCTTCTATTATTTCGGTCTTCTATCGGTCAATGTTTCCTCGAGCTCGTTCTGGGTTAGGGTCGATTCCGGAATCATGGACTCAATGTTCTCGAGGAAACATTCTGACATCGTGTTCTGGTTCGATAGGACTCGAGGTCGATCTTCAATCTCTCACATTCCGAGCCCGGTCTGTCATGTAGTAGATGAGCCCGGTTTCGACCGTATATATATAGTCCCCTTGTTTTTCAGAGAGTAAATGACGAGAAATGATATGAGCTTCCAATTCTCACCTCTATACTCCGCATCAGAAACAACAAAATGAACGAAACGTCTCGTCAGTCACGTCTTAATGGCATTAAATGATTGTCAGTTGTGGTCGCCAACTCTGGATTTGAACTGTCATTTGAAAACTATAAGTACCCCATTCCTTATCCATCCAAACTTTTCCGAACTTTCTTTCTTTGTTTCTTTGAAATTTCTCCGTTTTCTAGCGCTTAATATCTGATTTCTTGAGGTCCTTTTGTGGAGAATCTTATTTGTCTCCACCCTAAATCACTAAGCGCACTGCTCTAACTTCCTCGTCTCATCATTTACCCTCCATTTAGAAGAAAATGGCAAAAACTTCAAAAACGGTTCCCCAAAAAGAAATTACTTCTACATCACGACCGGCTTGGCAAGGAACCAGCTGTGGAACCTCCTCTTAGCACGTTCATTCCTGGCGGGTGCTTGGTGACCACTGATTTTAAGGTTGAAAAACCTTCACCTGTATCGCGCCAGGGTGAGAAGGTCTCGAGGTACATCTGCTCGATCACTGAAGACATTCTCCTCACGGTTAAAAAAGATAGCAACTGGGTCAGCAAAGACGTGGTGGTTCCTGGTTCCGATGAAGATATCACTACCCACGTCGAGGGATGTTTAAGTGTTTACACTTATCTCTTTACATTGGGCTATTGGACCCGGTAATCATCCATTTCTGTAGAAGGTACGAGGTGTGTTAGTGAGATCTACCCTTCATTCTGGAGAATCATCATCCTTCTTCAATCTTTGTGAGAAAGATCGACGGCTACTCGTTCACCCTTGACCACCTTATGTGCTTATACAGTCCCCGACTCTTTTGTGGGGAGGGGGCTGATCAAACTCGTGCACCGGGCTAGTAAAGCCCTATTCTCAAGAATCGATGAAGATTGGGACCGAGGATGGCTAGGCCGTTTTGTCCGAGTGAGGACCTCGGACCCGATCCTAGCAGAGTGCATGATGTTCCCCAAGAAGTGGAACACAAAACGTAAGTGAAAATTTTGTTTTTTCCAAAATTTCATTATAATCTTCTTTCCTTCTTTCTTATCGGTTCTTGGTGGTGGTGCATACTCGGAATAGGGCTTTCGAGAGTTCGATCCATGCGCACTCGAAATATGGCTTTTGAGACACGAGGTCCTCGGATCATTCTCACGGTGAGTTTCCTTCCCTGAGTGAATAACATTTGGGTTTCTTTTGTGTTGCTTGAGTTCTTACTCGTTTCATCTCCCTTTGCAGGTCTTTCCAAGGATGTCGTAATGAGGCCTCCATCTTATGACGAGGATACCCCTGCCAAGTCCCCTGCTCCGAGACAAGTTGAGGAGAAGAAGAGAAAAAGGGATCTGAGTTCTCCGAACTCGAAAAAGAAGAAAACAAAGAGAAGGCTGGTGCGCAAATCTAAGGATAGCACCGGGGCTCGAGCCCCCTCTTCGGACTCACTTCACCAGCTGAGAGACGAGTTAGAAGAAGAAGAAGTGGTAGCCCGTGTACGGTCGAGGTTCAAGGGGCCTCCGATCCAGAGAGAGATGACGCAAGATCTACCTCGAGCTAGGGAGGCCGACGAGGAGGTCATGGTTAGGGCCAATATGGTGGCTGTGGCTGAGGCCAATGTGGAGGCTATGGTCAAGGCTTCTCGGGATTAGGGTAGAGCTCGAAGGATGTACTCAGTATGATAGACATCACCGATTCGCCTTCGTTTACTGAGTCTATGATTAACAAGGTTCAGGCAATGAAACCTTGCCCTAACGAGGGGGCCAATGGAGCGGACGACCCCTTCCGCGGCTTTTTTGACGGCATGGATTCTACCACCACGGAGGACGTCACCGGGTTGGGTGACTTAGAGGTGCCGAGTAAGATTCCATCTTCGGGAACAAGCGAGCCTTCCTCAAGCCCGAAATTAATCAACCGGTTCCCAGCTCCAAGCTTGGATCCTGACCTGAAATGATCGATCATTATCTCGATTCTGGAGGATGCCCGGGTCCTTTCTGCCCCCATAGTGTTGGCCAGTTACCTTCGCTGCTTGGTGATCGAAGATGACCAAGCTAAGATGAACGAGGTGGAAGCGCCCTGCCAATTCAATGAAGCTTAATAGGCATTAAACCGGGCAACTTTCAGATACCTCTTGATGATTCCTAGTTTGTACTTAGGTCCATTTGTAGATGATCATAACTTCTTTTTCTGTGTTTGTAGGACTCGGTACTTCATCACGAGACTTTTCTCCGATGTCGGGAAGAGATGAACTAATACGAGGCTGAGATTCGAGGGCTCACTAAGAAGAGAGATGCTTATGAACTTCTCAGTGAGCAAAGTGACGGTGAGGCTAAGATCCTCCGAGCTAAGCTAGAGGTGGCTTGGAAGGAGCATGCGGACTTGGTCGAGCAACTAAAAAGAGTATTTGAGGTTAATGATGATGAGTTAGATATGATGAATAATGGTCCAAACCCGCAGGTTCAACAGAAGCTTGATCAGATCGAGCAGCTCCGGACAGAGGTGGATGCAATAAAGGTCGAGGCCGAAGAATGGAAATGCCACATGGACCACTTGGACTCTGAAAATGGCGACTGCCCAGGTACAATTAGCTTCGGCTGAGGTCCAGCTTCGAGCTGTAAAGTAAAAGGCCTTGGTACAGGCCAAGAAGACCGAGGAGCTCCAGTCTTAGCTGAATTTGGCCGTCTCCGATCGAGAAAATCTAGTCAAGGAGCTCGAGACGGCCAAGTCGGAGGCCGAGGTGGTCAAAGACAACACTAACGAGATGGTGGCTGTTTATAAGCCCGATGCCGAGGCGGCTTGGGCTCGAGCAAAGGATATCATTGAGCACGCGAAGCGGCAATCTCAAATGGAGGCCCTTGAGGAAATCCATGCTCGGGGTTTCTACTAATCGGCTGAGATTGATAATGCCAAGGAGCTCAAACCCAAGGTCAAAAAGTTGGCTTATCCCGAGGATGATGATAGTTCTGAGAGTTTAAGCGGATCTGAGGGCAGAGAAGACCCCGAGGATGACGAGGCGGCCCCCCGCGAAGATCAGGCCACTTAGGCTATTTGCAAATGTTTTTGCTTTTTGTATTATCTTTTGGTTTAGGCTGTTTGGCCTTTGTATAAATTTGTATCGAGGCTGTTTTGGCCTCTGTAAAAACCTTTTGATATATATATA
>NW_017671235.1:77192-106435 GCF_001879085.1 Nicotiana attenuata
ATATATATATATATATATATATATATAGCTTCTTTCCCTTCGGCAATTTCTGAGTTTTCCATTTTCTTTGTCATTTATATTCACAAAGATTAAAATGCCTTAGCATGAAATGGTTAGGTTATGTTCGGAGGTTTGAGCAAGCCTTGTCTTCAACATTATTTTGTTTAAGGCATCGTGGGGGTTCAGTGTGACTGAAAATTTTACCTCAAAGTACTTATACTTCTCCAGATTATAGTTTTCCAAGTGTAGCTTTTAGAACCGGCTAAGAAATTTTAAGGCCTTGTTGTTTTTGTTATGAGTATTCCGACGTCTCCGAGCCGTTTTAACTTGGGCATAGCCTTTTTAGTTTGGGTGTTTCACCCCGAGTTATTCGGACTTGTCTAGGATAAAGTCCCCGAGTGGGGATGGCCATAACCTTTAAAATTCGGACGTTGCCTAATAGGTCTTGTGCCCCCAAGCTCCGATGGCCCGGACCGTCCGAGTTTGTTTTCGGATGGCATTCCAGAGTTAGAGTGATTGTTTGAACTCTTATTAAGGTGGCCCTTGGGCTCGATACCTTTAGGGGATCGGATGTAGGAAATATCTCGAGAAATGCAAGAAATTTTTTTAAAGGGAAAGATATTTATCCGCAAGGAAGAGACTTATTTTTATTCTTGTGCATAATAGTTATACATGTGTACATGCTTTGTGCCAGGGCTCGAGCAGTCTATGCAGGTATGGTTAATTTGACCATTTGGCCCTTACAATAAATCCTATTGATCGAGACACTTCAATTACGAAGTTTTTTTCCTTCCCAATATTCGAGGTTGATCATAGAGAAAAGTCATGGATGTCTATGATGTGATCTTTGACACTAATTCATGATCGGTATTTTATTCTAAGTTAGCACGATCCACTATTACCTCGTTAACAACCTTGACGGAAAATCCATTTGGGACAAAACCGGTTCAAGGAAAAAAGACTGCAATGCATGCTTTCAGGCCTAAAATCGATACCGCTCCTTGCTGGTTACCTGCAAGTGTTAGTTCAAAAATAAGTAAAAAGGAATGAATGGGGTCATACCTTAGCAATAGTATCGCCTTAAGTAAGTTATGTTCCAGTTATTCAGTAGTCGTTCACTATTCATTGCCCCGAGTTTGTACGATCCCTTTCCGATGATCTCGAGAATTTGGTACGGTCCTTCCCAGTTCAGCCCCAACTTCCCTTCGTTCGGGTTTCGTGTGTTCAATGTAACCTTCCTTAGTACTAAGTCCCCGATATTAAAGTGTCGTAGGTTGTAGTATCTCTCAATCCGCTGCTTTTGGGCGGCCAACCGGACAAGGGCGGCTTCGTGCCTTTCATCCAATAGCTCTAGCATCATACTCATGACCTCGTCATTCGATTCCTTGCTCACATACTGAAATCTGATACTTGGTTCTCTGACTTCGACCGGTATTATAGCTTCGGCGTTGTCAACTAAGACGGGGTGGCCCCGGTACTGGACTTCGAGGTCGTGTGGTATGCCCATAGGAATTTAGGTTGGATTTTCTTCTATTTTGCCTTGGCTTCAGTTAACCTCTTTTTGAGGTTTTGGAGTATTATTTTGTTGGTCGATTCTGCTTGTCCATTCCCACTAGGGTGATAAGGTTTTGATAAGATCCTTTTGACCTTATGGTCCTCGAGAAACTTAGTCACTTTGCTGCCGACAAATTGTTTCTCATTGTCGCACATGATTTCGGACGGCATTCTGAAGGGGCATATGATGTGGTCCCAAATGACATCGTGACTTCCTTCTCCCTGACCTTCTCGTATGCCGGGTCTTCCACCCACTTAGAAAAAATAGTCAGTCATAAATAAAATAAATTGAGCCTTACTGGGTGCCCATGGAAGAGGGCCAATGATGTCCATTCCCCACTTCATGAATGGCCATGGTGATAAAACCGAATGCAGCAGCTCCCTAGGTTGGTGGATCATTAGAGCATTTCACACAAACTCCTTTGCGTCCTTCTCCAGGTCGATCTAGTAATAACCAGCTATGATTACCTTTCAAACCAATGATTCGGCGGCTGAATGATTTCCACATGTGCCCTCGTGAATTTACCTTAGAATGTACTCGGTATCTCCTGGTCCCAAATATATTGCTAGTGGGCCATCGAACGTTCTTCTGAATAGGGTTCCCTCTTTGGACAAGCTAAACCGAGTTGCCTACGTACGCAGGGCCCTCGATTCTTTTGGATCTGAGGGCAATTTTCCGGCCTTCAAATATTCTATATATTTGTTTCTCCAATCCTAAGTTAGGCTTGTTGATTTTATCTTAGCATGGACTTTTTCCACTACCGATATCATGAGTACGACTGCCCCCGAGTTGAGCTCATCGTCATCGATCGGCGATCCTAAGTTAGCATGGGCATCGACTTCGCTATTTTGATGTCAATGTACGTGTTGCAAAGTCCACTCCTTGAACCGATGTAATGTCACTTGCAACTTGTTCAGGTACTTTTGCATTCGTTCTTCCGTGACCACGAATGTTCCATTAACTTAGTTCACCACGAAGAGAGAGTCGCACTTAGCTTCGATCACCTCCTCCCCCATGCTTTTGGCTAGTTCAAGACCTACAATCATGGCCTCATATTCGGCCTCATTGTTAGTCAATTTCACAGTTCTAATGGACTGTCTAACTATATTGCCAGTTGGTGGCTTCAATACGATGCCAAGTCTGGACCCTTTTGCATTGGAGGCGCAGTCCGTAAATAGGGTCCAGATCCCCCAAGAGGTCCCCGAGTTCACCAACAAATCTTTTTTGACCTTGGGGATTAGGGCTAGTGTAAAGTTGGCAACGAACTCTGCCAAAATTTGAGATTTAATCGTTGTTCGGGGCCGATATTCAATATCGTACCCGCTGATTTCCACGGCCCATTGGGCCAAACACCCCGAGAGCTCAAGCTTATGCATTATATTTCGCAATGGGTAAGTAGTCACAACACATATATGATGACACTAAAAGCATATTCAGCCTATAGGCACTTAGCAAAGCGAGTGCCAATTTTCTTGGTGAGGGTACCTAGTTTCAGCCTCACCTAGAGTCCTGCTAACATAGTAAATTAGAAACTGCATACCTTGCTCTTCCCGGACCAGGACTCCACTTACCGCTATCTCTGATACTGCCAAGTATAGGTTTAGTTGTTCATTTTTCTTTGGCGTGTGAAGCAGTGGTGGGCTCGATAGATACCGTTTGAGCTCCTCCAAGGCTCGTTGGCACTCTGGGGTCCATAAGAAGTTAATTTTCTTTTTCAACAGTGAGAACAATCTATGTCTCTTATCGAAAGACCTCGATATGAATCGCCCTTGGGCGACTATGCGCCCGGTTAACCTTTGCACGGCCTTTACGCTTATCCACCAGTATGATATCTTTGATGAATTTGATCTTGTCAGGGTTGATCTCGATTCCCCGGTTGGATACCATGAACCCGAGGAATTTACCCGATCCGACTGCAAATGTACATTTTTTCGGATTCAACTTCATATTTTACTCCTTCAATATGCTGAAGGTTTCCTGCAAATGTTTTAAATGGTCCTCTGCTCCTAGGGTCTTAACCAACATATTATCAATGTAAACTTCCATTGATTTCCATATTTGTTCTTCGAACATACGGTTACTAGGCGTTGATAAGTGGCACCGGCATTTTTTAATCCGAATGGCATCATATTATAGCAGTATGTGCCGTGCTTAGTGATGAAGGAGGTTTCTTTCTGATCATATGGGTCCATTCGTATTTGGTTGTGTCACACCTCCTTTTTCCTACCCCCGGAAGGGTATAAGGGAGTTTTTCCAATTAAATGACAATCAAAACGGGATTATTTGTTTGTTAAAAATTCAGAGTCGCCACTTGGGATAATTATGGTGTCCCAAGTCACCGGTTCATATCCCGAATCGAGGAAAAGATTGACCCTGTATTACAGTCCGCGAACCAGAAATCCAGGTAAGGAATTATGTTAACCCGGGAGAAGGTGTTAGGCATTCCCGAGTTCCGTGGTTCT
The DNA here is from genome assembly GCF_001879085.1 of Nicotiana attenuata. Classification (NCBI taxonomy): domain Eukaryota; kingdom Viridiplantae; phylum Streptophyta; class Magnoliopsida; order Solanales; family Solanaceae; genus Nicotiana; species Nicotiana attenuata. Next base: position 81,210 of record NW_017671235.1, read on the forward strand.
AGTACGGTCGCTCAACTGTTATAATTGGCCTATTATAGGATTTTATTACAAGTTTTAAACCTATGTGAATTTTTAACCTTAACTGCTTTTAATTATTTTTAAAGGAAGATTTGCAATGTCATTTAAAATATGTCTTGAACCACGTCACATAAATGCAACCGCGGTCCGCAACACATTCTATATAACATTGTTAAGACTTGGATTTGGGTCACATAAATGCGCACCCGAGTTTAGGAGGGTAAATTATTAAAATCACGCGCCAAAAGCAACTATGCGTTTGCAACTTTACGAGGGCCATGAAAATTCGCTAAATGGCACGCCTCGATTTTTAAGGATAAACAAGATTAATTAAACGAGGGCCATGCAATTGTCATTTTGTTTGGCACGACGCGCCTCGAATTATCCTAACTAAGTTTCTAAATCAACTCATGAGGGCCATAAATTGTGACTTAACTAATAGTTCGCCTCAAATTAACTAAAAGGGATTACCAATTAAATAAGGCCTAAGGAAATCGTGACCATTTTTAAATTAAGTTGAATCTAAGTTATGAATTTAAAAGGGGCTTAAGATGAGAGGTCTACTCTATTTCATTTTCTCACAGCTCGGGCCTGACTTGAGGCCCAATCACCAACTGCCAAACAAACATGAGGGGGACGACTGAACTCGTCATGAAGCCCAGAATGAGAACTTAACGTGAAAGAAGAAGCTCGGCATACATGGTTCTACATTGGTACACACCTTAACGCTATTTCAATTAAAACAGTAATACCTTAAACATACAGCTCTCAAATGCACTCAAAACCAAACAAACTCACAGTCAAGCAAACGAATCCTTCAGTTAATACCTATTAAGTTAATACATATATCTAACATCTGATATTCAATTCAAAACAGATCCATATTAATCCTAAAATATAAGTACAGTGCTGATTACTTGATTAGTTACAGATGAGGAAGAAATATAAAGCTTGGCCAAAGAGAAGCTGGAAACATAATGCAACAAACTTTAAAGGAGAAAAGCTAGTAAAGCTGCAGAGCAAGACTTCTTTCTTCAACCGGAATTTACATCCTTATACAATAATCTTAAACAAGCATCAATTCCATTCAAGGTTCAAACGAAAAACCTGGGAAACAAAAGGAAGCAAGAAGAAAATTAGGATTCTGTAAAGTAGCAACAGCAAATCAGCAATCAGATCTCAATAGAACAGTAACCAAATAAGCCAGACAAATTCAAACCAATCTCTTGGCTTCCCAAAATCAAACCATTTCTAGACCCAGAATCAGAAATTCTTTGAAATCTATAAATTCTGACTAATAATTGAAATTAAAGAGCAGAACCAGGACCAATTTAGATCAAAAGATTGTAGGAATTTCTTGTGTATTTTCAAGGTATCAGTCACTTCCCTTTTTAATGGAAGAAGGGTCTATATATAGCCCTCTTTTGGTGCCATGTGCTGCAGAAACAGAATCGGAATAAATTCTCTCACAAGGCATCTTTTTCAACAGAATTGGGACAGCTGGCAGCTTGTTATTGGCTCCAGCAACTTGTGCTAGCCAAATAAGGCCAGCTGCCCCCTATTATAGAAATTTCCATCACATAAACTTATCTGAAAGACCTTCTATATTTCCCAAATTTATCCCTAAGTTTTCATCTGTTCAACTAAGACCCTAAGAGTGTTTACCAATTACAAGCCCTAACAAACAAGATAAGGCCAGCAGCTATGAACGAAACCAATCAAACAGTACAAAACACCTGGACTCTTGCAACAAGCCAACAAAGGTTCAATTTCATGATAAACTTCAAAATCCAGTGTTGATGGCTAATGACAAACTTGACTCTATGAGACGAATCAAAGAAAGATGAGTAGAATACTGAACATTTACTCAATTGAATCACAAAACCCTAAAATTCACATCATGCAATTAAAGAAGGAAAAGAAATAGAAAAGTAAGATCAAACAGAAATCATGCTAAACCTGGCGTTTACAACTACGAAACAAACATAGGAAGGTATATAATAAACAACTATCCATTAACTGATTAAAACAAATAGAGCTTAACCAAACTCGGACAAGTAATCCATTTGAAATTGCCAGAAAAATCAGAAAAGAATAAAAACGAAAACAAATTAACACAATAAAACCAGAAACCAAAGAGGAAGGGGCGAGGTTCAGACTAACCAGAAAACCTAGTGACTGAGTTCAAAACTTGATCAAAGAGGCGGAAAAGCAATAGCTGACCAGAAAGCTAGCTCTCAAAATTGAACCAAAACTCGTTTTAATCAAGGGTTCTGGACGGGAACTCTTGTTTGACACGAGTCTTGAGTCGTATTGATTTCTGAAATGCGACGAAACAGCCTTGGAAGAACTAGGGTTTTCCAATTTTCGGATCTAAAATTCAAGGAGCTGGAAAATATTTTTGGAGATTTTGCTGATGGATTTGGGAAGAGGAAGGTGCAGGGGTCACCTTGTATCAATTTGAGGCTGTTTGGAGGGATTAGGTTTTAGAGTCCGGTTCTTGGATCTAAGATTCGAGCAAGCTGAGAGAGATTCGAGGGGAGCTACTTTGGGGTTTAGAAAGAGGAACGTGAGGAGATCGTTTGGTGTTAATTTGGGGGTGAGAAGAGGTGGCGCCGCCACCCTAAGGCGGTGAGGAAACGGTGGCGGCGGATTAGGGTTCATGTTCTCTACAAGGGGGGGAGGGGGGGTTGAAAGAGAGACGAGAGATGAGGGGGGAGGGGAAAGGATTAGGACAGTTAAATATCAAGACAAACCCACTTCTCAGCCGTCCGATCGACTAATCTCGACGGCCCAGATGAGTCTCAAAGAAAACGGGGTCGTTTGGTGGGGTATGGGGACGGACCGGGTAGGGAGTGGATTTTGGGCTGGGTCTTGGCCGGGTTTGAGGGAATTGGGGAGAAACGTTTGGGCCTGGGGTTTGGAAATTAAATGCAGCCCAAATCAGAATTCCTTCTCTTGTTTTCTTTTTCTTTTTCAATTCTTTTTCTAATTTCTTTTAATTCTTTTTAAACTAAATCAAAATAAAACCAAACCTAGATTAATCCCTAATCAAATTAAATTACCTAACTCTAAATAACAATTAACATAATTAATTAAGACCCAAATAAAAGGAAACACTACCTAAGTTCAAAAATTAAAATTAAAAGTGCAAAATAACTATTTTTGTGACTTTTCCCACTTTTATAAAATAACTAATTTACCACCTAAAATATGTAAAATTAAATCCTACATGCAAATGCAACATGCACAGACAAATGCAAACACTTGACAGAAAATGCCACAAAAATCTACGAAATTGCAAAAAATGGGAAAATTATTTTGTTTTGAATTTGTGGGAGTAATTCATATAGGGCAAAAATCACATGCTCACAGGTTGTACCCGGAATAGGCATCGAGAAAACTGAGTATCTCGTGGACGGACGTGGCATCGATCATGCGATCGATATTGGGCAAAGGGAAAGATTCCTTGGGACACACCTTATCCCAATTCTTATAGTCTACACATATTCTTAATCGGTTTCCCTTTGTAGGGACTACCACTACGTTTGCTAACCAATTCGGGTATTTCACCGCCCGAGTTGACCCTATTTTAAGGAGTTTAGATACCTCGTCCTTAATGAAAGCATGTTTGGCCTCGGACTGGGGTCTCCTCTTCTGCTTGACCGTGTGGAATTTTGGATCCCGATGGAATTTACTGGTAATGTTATCTCTCCCTTAGTGGTTTCAAATTTATGAAATCCTTCCAAATGTCAACTTTCCACAATAGGTACCGAAATGCTCACGGGTCATCCAAAGCCTGATTCGGACATACGCCCAAATCCAAAATCATCCTACAAACCTGTTGGAACTTCAAATCCCGATTTCGAGGTCGTTTACTCAAAAATCCAACCTTAGTCAATTTTCCAACTTAAAGCTTCCGAAATGAGAATTTTCTTTCCAAATCAACTCCGAACTTCCCAAATTTCAATTCCGACCATGCGTACAAGTCATAATTTTTGAAGTAAAGCTATTCATGGCCTCAAAATGCCGAACGCCGTGCTCGAGCTCAAAACGACCTGTCGGATCGTTACATCCAGTGTTAAAGCAGTTCAAGTATTGTAAATGATTGTGTAGCAGTTGTTTACTATAAAGCAGTTATTTAGTTTCTATGCTATTCCTTGTTTGTGAGAGTTGGTTTTCAATTTTACCTGGGTTTGTAAACTCTTATAAATTCGTCTGAAATTTTTAATGAATTAAGTAAGCATGCATTCATCATCAGATTCTTGATTTTCTCAAAGTTCTTTAGTCTCATGTTCATATTATTTAATAGGCAAGTAAAACAAATTTTTTTATTCTTCATTCTCTATAAAACCCATAATACTGTGTCTATGACTCCGCCACCGGGGAGAACTCTACACGAAGAAGGAGAGAGGGAAGGTGTTTACCGGGAAAAATGAGTTATCCACTTTAACAGTTATTTTAGTATAAGGAGGGTGTAATAAGAAGTAAATTTTGATTGATCTAAACCCTTTATCTTATAGTGTGATTGTTACAATGTTTATGAATGTAAAGATCAAATATATGGATCATTACATGTTTATGCTAAAAAAAAGGTCAAAACACCAAACACGTTAAAAACCCATCCAAAACTCATTTGAGCCTCATGGGACCCCAACCAAGTATACTAACAAGTCCCACAATATAATACGGACTTAGTCGATGCCTCAAATCACATCAAACAATACCAAAACAACGAATCATACCTCGAATCGAACTTCTAAGTTTATGAAATTTTTCAAATTCTATATCTTATGCCGAAACATACCAAATCAATCCGGAATGACTTCAAATTTTGCATGTAAGTCATAAATGACATAATGGAGTTGTTCTGATTTCCAGAATTGAATTTCAGCCCCAATATCAATAAAGTCAACTCCCGGTCAAACTTTCCAAATATCTTTAATTTTCCAACTTTCGCCAAAATACGGCGAATTGTCCTACGGACTTCCAAATCCAAATTCGGACATGCGCCTAAGTTCAAAATCATCATATAAAGCTGTTGGAATCTTTAAAATTCCATTTCAAAGTCGTTTGCTCAAAAGTCAAACTCCGGTCAACTCTTTTTATTTAAGCCAAAAATAAGAATTGTTCTTTCAATTAAATTTCGAATCTTCCAAAAAACAAACCCGACCGCACACGCAAGTCATAATACGTAATAAGAAATTGCTCGGACCTTAAGTCGCTGAATGGGGGATTAATTCTTAAAACGTCTAGTCAGGTCGTTATAAATGGATACATGTTCTTCACTGTAACCTTGTTCAATTGGCGATAATCAATACACATACGCATAGAACCATCCTTCTTCTTTACAAACAAGACTGGAGCAACCAACGCAACACTCTGGGCCGTATGAAGCCCTTATCGAGCAATTCTTGCAACTGCTCCTTTACTTCTTTCAACTCTGCCGGGGCATATGATAGGGTGGAATAGAAATGGGCCGAGTGCCTGTTAAAAAATCAATACAAAAATTGACATCCCTGTCAGATGGGATACCTAGAAGATCCGCCAAAAATACTTTTGGATAATCCCTTACTATCGGAACCGACTCCACGGAAGGAGTATCAAAACGTTCATCCCTCACGAAGGCTAGATAAGCATTACACCCTTCTTAACAATACGTTGAGGCTTTAGAAACGAGATAACTCTGCTAGGAACATAATCTAATGCACCCCTCCACTCTATCCATAGTAAACTTGGGATAGCCAGCATCACAGTCTTGGCGTGAAAATCGAGAATAACATGATAGGGCGACAACAAGTCCATGCCCAAAACCCGTCCGAAATCAGTAGAAACCAACAATATCCAACATGGTCTGAAACCCGTCTGAAACTCACCTGAGCCCCTTGGGACCCCATATGAAAATGAAAACAAGGCCCAAAACATAAATAAGACTTACTCAAGGCCTCAAATCATGTATAATAATATCAAAACAATGAATCTCACCTCAAAATCAAGCTTATGAACTATTTCAAATTTCTAAATTCCAAGTTTTACGTCGAACACATCTAAACAACTCGAAATTACTTCAAATTTTGTATATAAGTTCCAAATGATATAACAAACCTATTCCAAATTCTGGAACAACAATCTGAATTTGATTATATCGATGTCAACTTTCGGTCAAACCTATAAACTTTTTAAATATTCAAATTGCCAACTTTCGCCATATAGTGCCAAAACCTTCTAGAAGCATCTAATACAAATCTGGCTATACTCCCAAGTTCAAAATCACCATCCAGACCTAACAGAACTATCAAAATATTGATCAGAGGTCAGATACACATAAGTTAAACTTGGTAAACCCTTCCAACTTAAAACATCTAATATAAGAATCATTATTCCAAACTAATCCCGAACCACTTTAAAATCAAAACCAATAATACAATCAAGTCATAATACACCATATGAAGCTTCTTATGTCCTCAAACCACCGAACTAAATGCAAATGCTCATAACGACTGTTCGGATCATTACACCGTGGTCGACCTTGATGGATTTAAGTAGAAGGAGAAGGGTTGGAACTTTCCCTATTTGAGAAGTGATGAAAGGTGGGAAAAATTTACGAAAAGTAGGGGAGATAGAACTTGAGTAAATAAAAGGAAGGAGACTGAGAAAGAAGGGGTAGCGAAGAGAGAATTTTGAAATCAAAAAGTAAAGAAATGAAGTGAAGGGTGAGAACTAGAGGAGTTTGATGAAGATGCCAAAAATGTACTTTTAATTATGTCCTCGGATCAAGGTGCTCAGGGTAATTCAAAAGTACCTGACGCGTAGCAAGGCATCGTATACGAAGAGATGTGACAACGACTTTGAATGCGGGAGGATACGTGTGTTCAGATAATGAGTGTGCAACAACACGTGTCGGTCAGCGTGTGTTAAGAATTTGTTCTATTTTCTTTTCCACCAAGGAATTTGTAATTTTTAGTTTTTAGATATATTTCATCAAGTATCCAAGAATTGGGGGACTATCTATTGGGATATCTGGACCTGCTAAGTGGACCAACAGAGGTACGACATATGGAAGTCTTGGTCCACTAGGATTCAGGCTCCGGGGGTATCACGGCTAATTGCCCAGGTTGGGTGCTTTAAAATGATTGTCACCAGCATCTCAAGACAACAATGTCGTCTCAGAATGATCGATGCCATCGTTGACCAGTTGGGCAATGGCACTAGGCCTAATGGATCTTTTTCTTTTGGCCCTGACCCCAGTGACATGTGGAGCCATTCTTACCAACCTTCTAACACTAGCCCTCATCGAGCTTTGTGCAAAGATAGAGACGCCTTTTTAATAGTCAACTTTTAATTGATGAGTGGTCTTATCACAAAAAATTCCTTTCTAATTTCTTATAGATAGCTTCTCGGAGAAGCTAAACGGACACATTATCATCTCTCTAAGACCTCTCCCTTTGACACTTGATCTCTCTGTGGAAGAGCACTTGCAAATAATATAAAGCTCACTATTGCATTTTCGTTATCTCTGGCCTCATAATTTTTTAGTTTTAGAGATCGAAATTTGATTTCGGGACTTTCGGGAGTTTGATAATAAATTATAGGAATGATCTGGAATGTTTGGTCTAATTTCATCAAGTCGCGATTGGGTTTTTAGTGCGAAACATGAGTTAATTGTTTAACGAGCGACATTTGTATCGCATTGAGCAAATGAGCTCCGAATTGAGTTTTGATTGAATGACTAGGTTTGTATTATTATTTTTGACTCATAGGAATAAGAATCGTCGAATTTTGAGTTCGTATGATGGAGTTAGAGCATTTTTAATGAAAATATAAATTGCTGGTGCAAGCAGGTTCTGGTACGGACCTTTAGTGACGTGAAATGGACTTTTAGTGACGGGAAATGGACTTTTAGCAACGAGATTAGTGTTTTTATTGGGCAATTTTTTTATAAGCTAATTTCAACATATTTGGAGCTATGGAGCTCTGATTAAAGCAATTTTTGAGAGGATTTTCATCAAATGGATTGGATTAAGTGTTCCCTACTCGGTTTATTATACTTCATGATTCCATATTTATTTTCATCCTTTATTAGTGAATCAATTGGAAAAAAATAGAATTTTTACAAAATCTTTCAAAAACAAAAATTTAAGATTTGAACGGCGATCCGTTATCTCAATTTGATAATTTTGGTATGGTTGAACTCATATCAGAATGTGTATTCCGATTTCGTAAAAATTCTATCGGGTTTCGATAGGCGAGCACCGTGTTGACTTTTAGATGACTTTTTAAATGTGAAATTTTAAGTCGACGTTATATAATCCAAAATTATTTTCGATGAATCTTAATGAAGCTACACAATTAATTTGGATACATTTTATCTGTTCGGAAGTCAATTCAAGCAAGAAGGCGATTTTGGAATATCGGCCTAACTTCAAAAAGGTAAGTATCTTGGCTAACCTTTTGTGGGAGAATTTTCCCTTAGACATTGAGTCTTATGTGGAAATTGTGTGATTGAAACCCATGTACGCGAGGTGACGAGTACGTACATGGTTTATATGTCGGTTAACTAAATTATTGGGCAGTTTTTTTTATAAGCTCATTTCAACATATTTGGAGCTATGGAGCTCAGATTGAAACACTTACTCCAATCCATTTGATGAAAATTCTCTCAAAAATAGCTCCAAATATCGGTTAAAATTCGTAGATACCCTTATGTATTAAATTGAAAAATTGTTGGAACTTATTAAATCCCTTATTTGTCATGCCTCATTCCTTATTTGCCGAGGTTGTTTTATATGATAATTTGGTGTGATTTCCACTTGACTTTTATGTGAACTCTGTATTTGTTTGAGTTGCCATTTTTATGGAAAATACTTTCATTATCAATTTTATCTACAGATAATTTAAATGGAAAATTTAGTTAATAAGAGGAATAAATCTATTTATTTCCTGAAGTTGTGATTTAAAAGAGGTGTTGTTCCTTGATGAATTACTTTTCAATTCATGTTGTTGAAATTTGGTATTGAATTGTAAAGCCCGTGAATCATATTGAAGCAAAGTGCTAAATTGTGAAATATTATTCGGTTGAGTTGTTCACTCCGGAACATTGTTTTTAAGAGCTTGTGCACATTATGATCGAGTCGGGGGCTCCTTATTGTGAAAAATAATGTTATTGTCGATTTATGTGGCAAGTTGTAACATTTGAGCACTTGAGGTGCATTTATGAGATGTTGTGATATTTGAGCACTTGATATGCAATTTGTGATATATTGTGATATTTGAGCAATTGAGGTGCAATTTGTAATATGTTGTGATATTTGAGCACTTGATGTGCAATTTGTGATATGTTGTGTATTTGATCTGAGGTGCAATTTGTAATTTGTTACGATATTTGAGCACTTGAGGTGCAAGTTGTGTTATGCTATGATATTTAGGCACTTGAGGTGCGATTTGTGAATATTGTGATATTGATACACATGCGGTGATATAAGGTTAGGGTGTTGAAACGCATGCGGTGAGATAAGGTGGACTTGATACGTGCGGCTAGTAGGGGAACTACTAGAAGTCATGCGGTGAGATAAGGTGGGCAAAAACGTGGGATGCTATTTCAGGAAAAAAATAATTTTTAAGACTAAATGTGAAGGCTCCCGCGGTGATATAATTAGGAAAGATTGTGAATTTATTTTTGGAACTACGAGGCGGTACCTCGGGAGTGCCTTTTTGTTGAAATTTATTTATGTTTGGGATACGAGGCGGTATCTACGAAGTGCCCTTTGTTGATATTTTTCTATTGCCGCACTTGCCTTTGGTTATTTTGTTTTCCCATGATATGTAAATTCTTGTCGTCTTTCGTGATGTACTATTTGACTTTATTATTATGTGTTTTGTGCTCCTTGTGGTATTGTGTTGGCTTTGGCTCATTAGTATGAGGCTGTGAAGATTTATATTTCTGGTTTTTACTGATTTTTGAGGATTGAGTTGTTTTAAATAAAAGAAACTACTATTATATTTTAATTTAATAAGTTTTACATACAAATCGGCAGCTTATCTGATGCTTTATTTTAAGTGCAATGTCATTTTCTTCACTCAAACTATTTCTCAAATAAATTGATTGTGCGAATTTTATATGTTGATATTTTTGGCACGTGAGTTGTCCGTGCAATTGTGATAGAAATATGTGCATGAGATGCCATGGGAATATGAAAGTGAACTGAGACTCGTATTTTTATGATTTTGAAATGAGGTATCATAAGGTGACTTTTATTTTTAAAAATTATAGTTGAAAACTATTATTTGAAAGAATTATAGTTGAAAGATATTTAATTGAAAGAATTATATTCGAAAGATATTTATTTGTAGGGAGTATATTCAAAATATATATTTATTGAAAGGATTATAGTCTAAGGTTTTTTATTGAAAAACTTATATTTGAATGATTTATACTTGAAGTACTCACATTTGAAAAACGTATATTTGAGGGACTTGATTGATTGGTTGTATTTGTGTTCCTTATTCGTTTGAGCAATATTTATGGTGTTCTTATTGCGTTATTGTTTATATTATTGATTGATTCTCGTTGCCATCATTGCTATTTGTTTCTATTATTATATACTGCTACACTGCAAAAGTTAATTGATTAGTGAGTGTCTTGACTGTACCTCATCACTACTCCGTCGAGGTTAGTCTTGATACTTTTTGAGTACCGATAGTGATGTACTCATACTATACTTCTGCACATTTTTGTGCAGAGCCAGGTACTGGAGATATTAGACTCGAGCACAGTTAGTGTATTGATCGCAAGAATTCAAGATAGAACTGCTTGGTCGTCGCAGTCCCTTTGAGTCTTTACATTTTATTGTACTGTTAATTGTTATTCAAACATTATTGAGTATTCGATCCTTGATATTATTTCATGTATTTAGTTAGAGTTTGTGACACATTATTACTAGTCTTGGGAGGTTGTTTTAATATTTTCTTTGTTGGTTTTGACACTTGTTTCTATTTCTATTTAAAAAAACGCTTGAATTATTATTATAATCGGCTTAGTCTTAGAGACTAAGTTCCATCACGACTCCTGTGGTGGGATTTTGGGTTGTGACACCATTCCCATGCATTAATGACCTATCTGATAAGCTATAGGGTGCCAGAGTCTGCTCTAAGGTTGACTTGCTTTCAGGCTATCATCGGTTGAAGATTTGGGAACCGGATATCCCGAAGACAACATTCAGGACTCGGTATGGTCATTAAAAGTTATTTGTGATGTCTTTTAGGCTGACCAATGCCCCTGCAGCATTCATGCACTTGATGAACAGTGTATTTCAGCCCTATCTTGACTCATTCGTCGTTGTGTTTATTGACGACATTCTGGTGTACTCCCGGAGCGGGGAGGATCATGAGCAGCACTTGAGGACCCTGCTCCAGACCTTGAGAGAAAAGAAGTTATATACAAAATTTTCAAAGTGTGAATTCTGGCTTGATTTAGTAGCATTTTTGGACCATATAGTGTCGAGTGAGGGGATCAAGGTAGATCCAAAGAATATTAAATCAATGCAGAGTTGGCCCACACCGTCTTCAGCTATGGAGATCCAGAGTTTTCTTGGTTTGGAGGGGTATTACCGCCGATTTGTAGATGATTTCTCATCTATTGCAGCACCTATGACCAGATTGACTTAGAAGGGTGCTCCGTTCAGGTGGACCGAAGAGTGTGAGGAGAGATTTCAAAAGTTTAAGATTGCTTTGACTACAACCCTAATGTTGGTGTTGCCTACAGGTTCGGGGTATTACATTGTGTATTATGATGCGTCGCGTATTGGTCTCGGTATAGTGTTGATGCAGGACGGTAGGATGATTGCCTACGTATCTAGACATATGAAAGTGCATAAGAAAAATTATCTTGTCCACGACCTTGAGTTAGCAGCTATTGTTCATGCCTTGAAGATTTGGTGGCACTATTTGTACGGTGTCCCTTATGAGGTCTATACCGACCATCGGAGTCTACAACATCTGTTCAAGCATGAGAATCTTAACTTGCGTCAGCGGAGGTGGTTAGAGTTTCTTAAGGACTATGATATTACCATTTTGTATCATCCCCGGAAGGCCATTGTGGTGGCCAATGCTTTGAGTCGCAAGGCAGGGAGCTTAGGTAGTTTGGCATATCTACCGGCAGTTGGGAGGCCATTAACCTTGGATGTTCAGGCCTTGGCCAACCAGTTTATTAGATTGGATGTTTCTGAGCCTAGTCGAGTTTTGGTTTGTGTGGTTGCTCGGTCTTCTTTATATGATCATATCAGAGAGCGTCAGTATGACGACCCCCATCTACTTGTCCTCAAGGACACAGTTGAGCACGGCAATGCCAAGGAAGTCACTATTGGGAATGACAGCGTATTACAGATGCATGGAAGGCTATGTGTGCCCAATGTAGATGGTTTGCGTGAGTTGATTCTCCAGGAGGCTCAAAGTTCGCGGTACTCCATTCATCTGGGTAGGACTTGAGGCAGCACTATTGGTGGAGGAGAATGAAGAAGGACATAGTGGAGTATGTAGCTCGTTGCCTAAATTATCAGCAGGTGAAGTATGAGCATCAGCGGCCAGGTGGATTGCTTCAGAAGCTAGAGATTCCAGAGTGGAAATGGGAGCGGGTTATTATGAATTTTGTTGTTGGGCTCCCACGGACTTAGAGGAAGTTTGATGCAGTTTGGGTGGTAGTGGATAGGTTGACTAATTCAGCTCATTTTATTCTTGTGGTGACCTCTTATTCCTCATAGCAGCTGTCTAAGGTTTATATTCGCGAGATTGTTGGGCTTCATGGTATGCCCGTATCCATCATCTCTAACTGGGGTATACAGTTTACATCGTGGTTCTGGAGGGCCGTGCAGCATGAGTTAGGCATGCGGGTTGAGTTGAGTACAATATTTTACCCTCAGACAGACGGGCAGTCCAAGCGTACTATTCAGATATTGGAGGATATGCTCTGTGAATTTGTGATGGACTTTGAATGTTCTTGGGATTAGTTCTTGCCGCTTGCAAAGTTTGCCAACAACAACAGCTACCAGTCCGTATGAGGCTTTGTATGGTAGGCGGTGTTGGTCTCGGGTGGGTTGGTTTGAGCCGGGTAAGGCTAGGCTATTGGGTACAGACTTGGTTCACGATGCTTTGGAAAAGGTTAAATTGATTCAGGATCGACTTCGTACAACCCAATCTAGACAGAAGAGTTATGCGGATAGTAAGGTTCGCGACATTGCATTCATGGTTGGGGATCGATGTTTGCTCTGATTTTCGCCCATGAAGGGTGTTATGAGGTTCGGGAAGAAGGGCAAGTTGAGCCCTAGGTTTATCGGACCTTTTGAGATACTTGAGAGGATTAGAGAGGTGGATCGCAGGTGCGGAGCTGGCCATGTATAGCTGGGGTCGCAAAAGTGAGAAGAGATCCGCAGAAGCAACGTCGCTTCTGCGAAGGATAGGAGCGCAGGAGCGGCAATGGTCGCAGTTGCGACATATTTCGCTGCAGGCGCACATGCGGCCTTTTTCTCGTAGAAGCGGAGAGTGAAGAGTTTTATGGCCGTACCAGCGATGAAAATTCCGCAGGTGCGGAGCTGCAGATGCGGCAGTTGAGTCGCATATGCGAATCACCTGGGCAGAAAAGGGGAAAATCCGAGGGTTTGATTCATAATCCATTTTTGGACTTAAAGAGCTTGGTGGGAGGCGATTTCTCGAGGGTTTATTAGATAGAAGTTTGGGGGTAAGGAATCCTTACTCATTTTTGGTAAATTTACATGAATCTATTGTTAATTTCATCATTTAATTAGTATTTTGGAGTTGGAATTGGGAAAAAATGGTAGAGACTCCTTAGGATAAATTTTGAGGATTTAAAATGCGAATTGAAGTCGGATTTGAGTAGTTCTTGTACTATTGAACTACATATCAAATGGGTGTTCGAATTTTATAATTTTGGTCGGGTTCCGAGGCGCAAACCCGAGTTGACTTTTTGGGTTAACTTTATAATTCTTTGCAAAGATCATAATTTTATTGTTTGAATTAGTTTCCTTTAGTTATATTTTGTAGTACGAGATAGTTTTGCCTAAATTCAAGCCATTCGAACTTGTATAATCGAGGGAAAGACCTTCTAGTGGAATAATTTAGCGTGGTTTGAGGTAATCGGCATACCTAACCTTGTATGGGGGTATTACCCCTTAGGATTGGTGTTGTTTGTGATAATTGTAATAAGTGTGTGCACGGGTGAAATGTGGAAATTACCAATTTTTAGCTATGTAAGTTCCTTTCATGCCTTAATTGAATTAACTTAATATGTTATAGTCATTATTTTTAGTCTAATTTTACATGTCTACTTGTCTTATATCTTACTTGCTTATTGCTCTGCGTGTTTCGTTGAAATTCTTGTTTCCTTATTCCGTATTCATTATTTAACTATTGACTTCTTTACTTGAAATTGATGTTCTTCGGTTGTTATTGTTGAGACATTGTGTATATTGTGGTTGAGGCGTGGGCTCCTTATTGTGAAATTCTGTTATTGTTTGGCTTCTCTGGCAAATTGTGATATTGGGCACTTGATGTACGATTGTGATACGTTGTGATATTGATACGCATGCGGTGGTATAAGGTCTGGGTGTTGAAACGCATGCGGTGAGATAAGGTGGGCTTAATACGCATGACTAGTAGAGAAACTACTAGAAGTCATGCGGTATGTTGGGTTAAATGCGGGATACTATTTCGGAAAAAATAATTTTTAAAACTAAATGTAGAGGCTCCCGCAGTAATATTAGGAATGATCGTGAGTTATTCTTATAATTTGGGACTACGAGGCAGTACCTCGGTAGTGGCCCTTATTGATCCTTTCACTATTTGTTGTATTTGGCCTTGGGTTGTTTGTTTCCCTGCATATTAATTGTTATCTTTCTCTGTGTTGCACTATTTGCTTTAGTTCTGTGTAGCTAATCTTGATATGCTATTCATCGTTTCAATTTCATTACCCTCATTATTACATTGCCTACATTTGTTCAGTTTTTTATTTATTTCTAGCAGGGCCCTGACCTGACCTCATCACTACTCTATCGAGGTTAGGCTTGTCACTTACTGGGTATCGTTGTGGTGCACTCATGCTACACTCCTGCACATCTTTTTATGCAGATCCAAGTAATACTTACCAACCCAGGCATTAGTTGGGATTCTACTGCGGAGACTTTAAGGTATACATGTCGCCGTCCGCAGGCCTCGGAGTTCCCTCTATCCCTTTTTATATTTTTCTTCTTCACTAGACACAGTTGTATAAGAATGATTTTGGTATTGTCAGAGAGCTTGTGACTTGTATAACACCGGGGTTTTGGCTATTGTATACACATTTAGCTGTAGAGAATTCCCTTTTATCTATGTTTTTGAGTTTTGAATTTTTTTAAAATACTGTTTCATTCACTTTCGCATGTTTGTTAGACTTACCTAGTTTTAGAGACTAGGTGCCGTCACGACATTCTATGGAAGGTAATTGGGGTCATGACACTTTTCGTCCACCTTCTTCGTAAAAATATTCCTTTCCATCACCATTTTATGGTACCCACAAAGTTCACCATAAAACTTTTTTCTAGCTTTTACATCTTATCACAGACGACCCAGTGTTTGTACTATTTTAGACATTTAAAATTTTCTCTTAAAAGGTGAAGTTCTTGTTATAATTGTTCATTGGTATTACAGGTTACCGTTCTCGTCAAAATACTTCTACTTTGTCTTTTTGATACTCCCAACGTCTCAAAAAGATTGCCATTATTTTTTCATTAGTTTGCTTCAAAAAAATTGACACATTTAATATTTTTCTTAATAAAAAGCATTTATAGATACACAAATGCTATGACAGGTTTCATACAATAAATTTCAAAAAAATTTACAATCACATAAATATTATGGTTTATATAAGATCACATATCTCAAAAATCATTCTTTATTTATTAAAATTTGTGCTAAACCAATCTAAGACAATATTTTTAAAACGAAGTGATTAATAATTTACTTGTTGATAAAATTCATGAAGGCACTCATTTCTTTCCTTTTCTACTGTCATCCATGTCATGTGTTGACCGCGATTCACATAGGTACCTCAGCTAAGAGATACACTCTTAATAGAGATCTGACTTTCAGGTTAACCATGCATGTCATATTTTGATGAGTTGCACGTCTCATGTCATATTTGATATTAGGGACGGATTTATGATTTAAATTTTGTGGGTTTAATTTTTAAAGTTTTTAGTTTTGAATCCATTGTGGTTTTTGATGATAGGCTATAATTACGTATTTTTGTCGTTTATTACACTCTAATTTACTGCACTTTAATTGAGTTTGAGCTTTAATCGCTAGTGTTTTGCACTAATTGTATGTTTTATGCCTTGTAGGAGTGATTCCGAGCTATATAGATGTTATGGAATGAATTCAAGTGATTTGGAGCTTTAAAGTTTGAGTAAAAGTTCAAGGAATTAAGCCGGGATCGTGTTTGGGGGTCAACGGATGATAGTTAGAGCGAACGAAGACTCCAGTAGGCAGATTGCGAACTGTCTAGTAAAATGGACATAACTTTTCGCTCAGAACTCCATTTTGGCTCTACAATATATGGTTGGAAAGCTAACTCAAAGGGCTACAACTTTCATGTTTTACGTTTTTCCAAATTCGGAATGGAATAGGGTGAAAAGTGCGCGCCCAGATGCGCGGCCGCGCTAGTTTTAGCGTGCCCAGAAACAGAAAGTCAGCCAACTAGCGCGGCCAGATGCGCGTCCAGGTGCGCGGCCGCGCTAGTTAAGCCCCGAAAAAGTGTCCTTTTTCACATTGGAGAAGGTATAATTGTTTGGGCCCAACCCTACTTGGTATATATACATAGGAGAACGTTTTTGAGAGCAACTTTTGACGAAGGGAGAGCACAGAGCCGCCGTGGAGGCCGGGTTTCATCTTTTCTTCCACAAACTCAGTAATTTTTATATTTCTTTGTATGATTTGTTGTTTTGCTACCATGTCTATGTGGAGCTAAACTTCACGTTCTAGGGTTGTGGTTTTTTCATGACTATTGTTATTCGAATATTGATTTTGATTCCTTAGTTTATCATATTAGTTTATTTATTCAATCCTGCACTTAATTATTTGGTTGCTTGATCACCAATCGAATACTATCTACGAATCTAGAGTTGAACTCGAAAGTGGGAATTCTAGAATGCATATAGGATTGAGTAGAGCAAGTTCTTGAACCTGGGCATCGGGTAACGGATTCGCGCTTAGGATAGACATATACCTAATTGCCTTGCTTGGTTGATTTATAGGAATTATAAATGCGTTCTTGTTGATTCTAACTCCATAGACATATAGGCATTAGATTAGCTTGAATAGGCGAGTAAGAACTCGACAGATTCTTATGAGCAATATTAACCCTGTCAACCAATAAACTAGATAAATTAGTTAGTCAATTCAATTGAAGAATACAATAGGAATGTTAGATAGCCCATAACCCTAGATCGTTTTCATTACATTGATATCATAAAAATCTGCTCTTTCTCTGTTTAAAGTTCATTATTTATATTTCTTTATTTAATTAGTTTAGAATCAAATATTTCTAGGTTTAATTCTTGTTTAGATAATTAGGATAGTCTAATTTAGTTAATAGTTAATCACAAGTCCTCGTGGGATCGACATCTGACTTTTAGTCACTTTATTACTTGACGACCGCGTATACTTGTGTGTGCGTTTGGCCGAAACAGTTTTAAAGCTATGAGTTCATACCTACCATTTGTTGAAACTTTAATAAACTTTTACACATAAATTTATGCTCCATAGTAAAGTATTTGGTTCAAATGAATCTGGCGGCCATACTCTACACCCGCCCTCGTTTGATACCTACTCTGTTTCAATTTATTTATGTGGCACTTTTTCGTATCTCTACATTCAAACTGTATACTTTGACTAATATTCAAGAATGTATTTTTTTCTATAATATTGAAATGAGAAGAATTGCAACTTACACTATTTTTTATTTATTTAAATTTTAATTTTAAAATATTAAGTTGATCTAATCCAATATAACTTCAAAAATTAGTTAAATTAACTCTCTAAAATAAAAAGTGTCACATAAATTGAAACTATGTGAGTGTTAGGTCTTTTAGTTAAAAAATAAGGTGAATAGAAAATCGAGGGAAAATAAAATTTTGAATTTCCTCCTTTACAAAGGAGCATTGTCTCATATTGGAGAGGAAAGCTCATCTGTTGGCTATATAAATTGCACTTTTTCTAGTTCTTAAAGAATTGAGAAGAAGTCATGTCTCATGTCGTGAAAGTCGCTCGCTCGGATTCGGATTTACTTTATCTAGTGAACTGCGTCTTAAAACCTTGTTAAAATTTTAGAATTTTTGCATGCATGTTTCTAAAATGCAGTACTGCACTATAGCATCAGATCAAGTATATAACAGATCAAAAAGAACATTGATCTTATTTTATTGCCACGTAGTCAAGCACATAGGCTTTTTAACTAGTACAAGAGCAATACATTGCTGAGAGTTTAACATGTAAATCTATGCCTTCTTGAACTGAACAGAAAATGGCAGTTCATTGCCCGAGGCAGCCAAACGTCTAATGTCAGCATTGTCACCCTGCTTCTCATATGAGATGACCAAGTCAAAGCACTTAATCTTGCAAGGAACACACAAGGTAGGACAGTACACAAACCTGCAAATTTAAGAATTTCTATTGTTACTAAATTCAGAGTTTAATTAGTATATATATATATATATATATATATATATATATATATATATATATATTGCATAAAAAGAATCAAAATTTTGACATATATTTTTTCTATATATATCATTTTACGTACGTGGCATACTTCCTTGTTTAATATGTTCCTAGAAGTATGGCATCTTTCTATATTTAGAAATTATTTTATTCTAAACTTTTGGTTTTATTATTAATGAAATGTTTATAGCAACCAGATGTCTATATTTTGTTTTAGACAGCAAGTTCTAAATTTTTCTTTCTTTCTTAAATTTATGTTCAGTCAAACAACATAACATAAAAGGATGCGTGGAATATATACGTATAGATTGAGCAGAAAGCAATGCGTTCAGTTGAACCATTAAACCCGCGCCAAATTTACTTTTACATACCTGTAGCCTTTTCCATACGGTCGAATCCTGAACCAGTTCCGTATGTTGTTCAAAATCCCTACTTTCCCTCGACCTACCACGTATTTATACTTCTTGTCCATCTTCCACACAGTAAAATTGGCACAACGTGATGTGGCACTAGGGGAATAGAACTTGACATTTATGGGGTTGTTTTTGAGAATAAGTTGGCCAGTTTTATTAGGGTATGCAGGAATGAATTCCACAGGACGGCCACGATGAAGTTCATTAGGGTCTTGGACGATGTCCTGTGGGCAATTTTTAACATTTTTGTCAACAACTCTAGACAAAATAAGGCCACCTCCCGTGCCCCTTAAAATTGGTAGCACAAAGTATTTGAGACCTACTTTGAGAGGATTGCCATCAGTGTCGAGAACTGAAGGATACGAGGCACTGGAAACTTCAGAAGGAAGGAGAAGATTTGAAGAAAAATTTGATGAAAAAGCTAAGGGAAGAAACAGTACAATTGAAAGACATAGAATAAGGTTCTTCATTTCAAAGCTTTACTGTCAACTCTCAAAAGCCTACTGTTTGATGTGCAAGAGAGGCTCTATAGAGCTCCAATTTATAGATTCAAGAGGACCAGGACTTTGAGAATTACATATAATAAGTACTGTCACACCTCCTTTTTACTTACTACACCCCCAAAAGGGTATAATAAAGGAGTTTTTTCCAATTAAAGTGATAATCGGAACGGGATTATTTATTAAAAGATCAGAGTCGCCACTTGGGAGATTTATGGTGTCCCAAGTCACCGGTTTAGAATCCCGAATCGAGGAAAAGAATGACTCTGTTATACAGTCTGCGAACCAGAAATCCGGGTAAGGAATTCTGTTAACCCGGGAGAAGGTGTTAGGCACTCCCGAGTTCCGTGGTTCTAGCACGGTCGCTTTGATCCTGCTTGGCTTATTAAATTATTTAATTACTGATTTTAAACCTATGTGCATTTGTTTCTTTCAACGCTTTTAATTAAGAAAATTATCTTGAAACGTGTTACGCGTACGTATATCCGCCTGTTTGGCGCATCAAAAATCATGTCACGCGAACGTGTCCACAATTAATAACGCTTTATTATTATTAAGAAAAGTTTGGGCCAAAGTTGCGCGAACGCATACTCCGGGTTTGTTTTTAGAAGTGTAATTGTGTTACGCGGACGTATACGCAACCACACTTAGTATTTTAGAACGGCCCTAAAGGATATTCTACGGAACATTTAGTTATTTCTTATATCTAGCCTACGAAATTACTAGGAAGACCATATGTGATTTTAATGAACTTATATGAACTAAAATAATTAAAACTTGAGCCTATTTTATTATTAAGAAAAGATTGAGCGGAGTTGCGCGAACGCATACTCCGAGTTAATTTTAGGGTTATGGTCATGTTACGCGAATACGCAACCACAATCGTATTTTAACGGCCCTAAAGGCTTGCTACGAATATTAATCAATTTTTTAATATTAAGCTAATACTAAAGGGATTAAGACTATTTTACCTAGATTTATGTTCTCAATTGCTCAAAGGCTGCCAGGCCTAATGGCAAGCCCAATGCTTGCCAAGGCCTCGTTCAGAGACAAAAAAAAACGTGCCCTTTAAAATAAATTGGCCTGATACTTGGGCAAGACGAGCCCACCTGTTGAGGGACACATTGCTAAGGGCCTGGTACTCATAAAAATCATAGAGGACTGCTCTATGTTGAAACTGGGCTAACTATTAAAGGCCCAAAGCATTAAATTGAAAACAAGCCCAACAAAAGTCTGATGGCTCACAAACACAGGCCTTCGATTCCCAGGCTGGTGCTATTCTAAATGGGCTCGTAATGTGGCCCACTTCCCTTTAGCACAACGCAGGCCTCCCACGCAAAAACACTGTAACGACCCCTGATTCAACATTCATTTGAAAGAAGCTACTGAAAATAACACAAAGAGCATATTAACTTATGAACACAAGGAATAATGATCCTGCTTTGTTCTTTTTGAACCATTTTTCTAATTAAAAACCTTTAAAGAAATCAAATATCACCTACGCATGAATTTTAAAACAAGCAATCATTTGTTTGGCCTAAAAAAAACGAGCAGAATATCCATTACGATTGACTAAACCTCTCTAATCCTTAACAGAAATCAAATAAAGCATACCCAAGTCCACATTCAACAGTCCTGGTGACCTTAAATATTCAATACACTCGACTAACATATCTAAATCTCAGCACCTACTAACCAGTCAAGCTCACATAAAGATATAACACTACTGATAACATCCTACAGTCACTAAAGAAATCTACATGAATCATCAATCAGTCATAAAAACTTAGTTTGTGACTCAGAACAGGAAGTCCAAACATATAGCTAAATAACTGGATTCCATGATTCGTTTTTGTCATGAAAGAGCTACAAAACCTGCTCGCACACCTTTTAAATATGCTATCGATATTGAGACTAAGTATTCAATACAGCATAAAACAGTAAAATAGAAGAAATTTGAGCTAATATCAACTTGTGTTTCATCCAATCATTGATTTACATGATTCAATGCTCAGTCATTGAGTTAGAAGGGTACGTGGAAAAGCAAAATGGAAATAAAATAAGGCAAGTCAGCAGTAGAAAGCAACAACAACAGGATGATCAGCCCAGAAAATGATTTGAGAAATCACTTGAAACCAAACCAAAATTCAAGACCAAATTCCAACCAAAAATAAACCAAATCAAACTTGAATACCAGCAAGACTTCAACTTATTTCTAGCTGTTAACTGTTCAAACTTGCCCTAGAATGAATACCACCAGAATTTCCCAAGATTTTCCAATAGAACCCTAGTATTTTTGGTGTTTTTCTTTGATTTTTATACTCAGATCTTAGTAAAACTTCATAGGCTTTGTTTTCTGTATTTTTTAGCTCTTCAACCTTGCCTTCTAAGGCAAGAAATGGTGCCTTTTATAGGCACACAACTAGGGCAACCCCTGCAGATTTTGTTTTGCCTTTTAGTCCCTTTTATTTTCACTTTTTAGACTACATAGTCCCTAGAATCTTGGCTTGTTGCCCAAGTTACTACACATATTTGTTGAATTTTTAGATTAAAACCCCATCTAGAAGGTCCTAGGGAGTTCCATTTTCAGTTAGTAAAAGATTCCTTATGTAAACTACCCATACTACCCTTTCATTCATTCTAAAATTACCAATCCTAATTGAACCAACCCCAACCCTGTTACCCTAGTCAAGAAGGTGACCATAGTTAACTAATTGAAAGCTTGGAACATTCAGCTATACTCAAACACTTAGAAAACTTAAAAATTGAACTAATTAACCAAAATTAGAATTTTTAACCCTAATTAATACTAAGGTTAAACTAACAATAGCAAAATAAAATCAATACCACAGCAACAATCATAAATTGAAATCAAACACAAAAATATGAATCAAACTAAGTTAACATTAATTCCAAGAAACCTAAAAATAACAGAAAAATCAAATCTAACTAATCAATAAAAGTGAGAATTAAAGGTTTAAAGCTTATGTTAATAAGACCTAGCAACGAATCAGACACACAGGAAAATTAACAAGGCCAAATTAAACCACAAAATAAAATTAAAAACTAACACAGAACGAACAAAAATCAATTAAACACAAATTCCAAATCAATTCACATGAAGAACAAGGATGGAATGCAAACAAATAAAATAGAAACTCAAGTGAAAAAGGAAGTCTTACTGATTAATCTTGACACTACGTTTGATGTTCTAATATGTACGAGCAACGTCAATTTATGCAGGACGAAGCTTGAGTTTGAACCGTTGAAACTGGACCTCGGATCTAAGATTGGAGCAACTCTGAGTGGATTCGAAGGGTGTATTCGCCATATTAGGCATGAAGGAGGCCTGGGGGGCATGGGGTATTGTTTTGGGGTGATTTAAAGGCGGCGCCGCCACTGGAAAAACTGTGGCGGCGCTAGGGTTTTGCAGATTCGAGGAGCTCTGGTGGGATTCGAGGGAAGATGATAGGGGATTCTTAATGAGGGAGGGAAGAGAGTGGTTTGGTGTTAATTTGGAGAGATTTAGAGAATTTAGGGTTTTGGTCGGAATTTCGATTTGATATTTGAGAAGATTGGCTAGGTTTTGAGGGAAAAGGGTTGTAAATTTGGAAAGAGGAAAGGAAGGTGGTTCAGGGGTGTTCATTTGGTGGCCATTGGAGCATCGCCGCCGGCGGAGGCGATTTTCGGCCGGCGGCGGACGGCGGAGGGGCGGTGGATCTCTGAAGGGGTTGGGTGCGTGTGAGGGAGACGGCTTGGGGGGACGGGGGGGGGGTAGGGTAATTTCGGACACTTATATATCCAATGACCCATACTTCCTAGCCGTTAGATCAAGTTACCTCGACGGCTGGGATTTCTTTTTAGTTAAACGGGGTCATTTAAGGGGAAAGGGCTGGACCGGGTCTGGGGGTGTTGGGCCTGGAATATGGATGGGTATGAGAGACTGGGCTCGACCGGGTTTTAGAGGATTGGGCTGGAAAAACTGGGCGTTTGGCTTGGGCCACATTTCAATTCTTTTGTTTTCTAATTACTTTCAATTCTTATTTCAAAATTAAACTAAAACCCTATATTAATTCTTTAACACCTAATTATCCAAAAATAATAATGAAACCTAAATGATAATTACCATAGTTAATTAAAACAAATTAAAACAAAAGCTACTCAAAAATCAAGACTAAAATTAAAGGTGCAAATTACACTATATTTTTGTGATTTTCCATTTTATAAAACAATTAACTTTCTAATTAATCTTAAAAATGCAAAGTTAAGTCCTAGGTGCACATGCCAAGTACCTTTTTTTTTTTTGTATTTTTCAAATGACTTAAAATGCAAGAACAAATGCAAGCAATTAGCAAAAAATATCACAAAAATTAACAAAATTAAAAATAATGAAAAGAAATTATTTTGTTTGAATTTCTTGGAGTAATTCATATAGGGCAAAAATTACGTGCTCACAGCTACCCCTCTTTGCTCGAAAACATGAAGAGTTTTCGTGCAAAGATAAGTGAGCAAATACTATCGATTTTTGCCCGTTGGAATACTTCGTGTGAAGCATTTTTGAAAAGTTTGACCGCACCCTGCTTCTGAGGTTGCCTACATATCCTTGGCTAAAAAGGAATCAGGTCAGTGTAGTTCGGGAAGGTCTGGTAGCTGGGACTACCATGAAGCTGTGGTTTCACTGTTGTTGCTGCTGCTGCTACTGTTTACCGACCTCCTTATTACACCAAAAGGAAAATCAAAGCTAAACTAGCTATGCCTATTAACTATGAGTTACAAGATTCCTATCTATAAATCTCTTGAAGCTTGATCTTGAGTCTTAGTTGATTTTGCTGTAGACTCCGATCTGAATCTTGATGCTCGCAAGTTGTAGGTGTTGTTTCTTTCTGCAGCATTGGGCCAAAGCGGGATCGGCGGAGCTTATGACTTCAATCAAATTTTGAGCAATCCGCGCCTTTGTTTGCTTCAACATTTTGAATTCATTTCTTTTGTTCTTTTCTTCTTTTCTTTATTCTGGATTGAGACTCATTCCATTGGTCGTCTCGCACCCTGTGCCTCAAGGTCAAACCTGCTCAAGACACCAAAACAAACAAACGAACGAAATTTTTCTGCCCCAGTTTTCTTTGGGAAAATTTCGTGAGTTAGTTGTGACACATCTCTAAGCGATAAAATCAGGATTGTGTATCTTTGGGAATGAAGCCAAGTTATGCTGGGAAATGGCCGGGTTATGCCAGAAAAGAAAAAGGTCCTCGGGTTATGCCGGGATAAAAGAAAAAAGGCCCTTGGGTTATGCCAGGGAGGTCCACGGGTTATGCCGGGATAAAGAAGAAGGTCCTTGGGTTATGCCAGGGAGGTCCACGGGTTATGCCGGGATTGAAAGAAAAAAGGCTCCTTGGGTTATGCCAGGGAGGTCCACGGGTTATGCCGAGATTGAAAGAAAAAAAAGGCTCCTTGGGTTATGCCAGGGAAGTCCGCAGGATATGCCGAGATTGAAAGAGAAAGGCTCCTTGGGTTTTGCCAGGGAGGTCCACGG